>NC_134643.1:136312753-136605253 GCF_030463565.1 Pelecanus crispus | reverse complement strand
AGCTAGGCGCTCTGCTAGTGGGGCGGCTGGAGCCTGAGTTGGGGCTGTATGCGGGCCTGCAGTTTTGTTCTCCACTTTTGGCCCTGGTTTATTTGTTTGCCTCGTTGTTCTCGTGATTAATGTGCCTTCCTGCTCTGTTCACATGTGCCAGCTGTTCCTGCGCATTGATACGTTTCGCCTTGGTCCTTCCTGAGCTCCAGGAAGCTTTAAACTATTTTAGCCTAGTTCTGAGCTACAAGGATGGTATTTTCCACAGTTTCTCAGTATGAAGAGCATGGTTTTGCGAACATGTGAACAGTGGCAAGTGAACCCACTTACTATATCATTTATCTTACCATTCAAGCATTGGAACGGGCTGCCCAGGGAAGCGATTGAATCACTTTTAAACACCCTGGAGGCATTTAAAAAATGTGTAGACATGGCACTTAGGGACATGGTTTAGTGGCGGACTTGACAGTGCTAGGTTAATGGTTGGACTTGATGATCGTAAAGGTCTTTTCCAACCTAAACGATTCTCTGGTTCTGTGATCTTGCAAATGCATAAACTATTTAGTGCTGAATTTGTGGCAGGGTGGGTTTGGTGTTTTTATGGATCTGGTCATTACAATTTTCGAGACTTCGTTTAATTAAACCCTCCATTTAAATAATTTCAAGATCATTAAATGCGTTTATGCCATAATGACTTCAGTCCGTTAATGAACAGATCCTTGTAATCAAAGTTTTTATTGTATTGGTGGTGTAGTTTAAGGAAATTTTAATTCTGCTAATGGACATAAGGTCATTACTGTCTGGGTAATGGTAAGAAGGTGGTATCTTCAACTAGGCATCTTCCCCTGTTTGCTTACTGCTCAAAGTTGGCAATATAAATACCCAAAACTGAATCTGACAGCACAATGCATACCTTCTTCACAAGGACGCATGAAAGGTGCTTACCAAAGTGCTTTTAATCAACGTATTCAGTTACTCAAACTAGCATCATTAATTTAAATTTTAATTTAATTTTTAAAGATTTGATAGCATCATGCAGAGCAATTGAGTACAGTGGAACTTTGTGAATAACATGGAAAACCTAAGCAGGTGGCAATTGCTCAGTAAAACATTACTGTTTGTATCGTATCCAATAGTTAATCTGCTGAAACATCTGAGGCTCTGCAAAAATATTCATAAATCCTCAGGGAGGAGGAATTCACAAACCCCAAAATTGTAATAGCTGTTTCCGTTACCATGCCTCCCTTCCCTGCCATCTCCTCGTGTAGCAGTTCTTGACTTGGCTGCTGAGACGAAGGTGCATCCGAAGGGACGTCTTCAGCTCAGTCACATCACAGAAGTGAGTCATTGCAAAAGTAATTTCTTCCCTCACACAGGTGGACTCAAAAAACCAGCATGTCCCTCTCCTCTTACATAAACTCAGCTGTTTTAGAGACGACTGTTTTTTCATCTTAATTTGTGCCACGTAGTAAAAGCCATTCGAGAGGGGATGGAGGCTCCTTTGTTACATGTGCAAAGCATGAGGAGGGCAGCACCAACGTTGGGAAGGTGTCAGGAAGAAATGAGACAACAGCTTTTAGGCAAAGCTAATGAGCAGCAGCAGGATCGTGTTGGTCGCTCACAAGACACATGCTTACGCTGCGCGTAAATGGCTTGAAAGCTCGACCTCAAAGTACCTGTGCCGTGCTGTCATAGTTCTGCTTGACCTGGAGTCCCTCCAGCCTAACGGGGGGGGGGAACTGTCTGCGAGGGCACCTCGTTTTGCAATATATCCTTCTTCTCTGCTCAGTAACGCAGACTGTCCAGCACTGCCTGTTCCAAGGTGTAACTGCAGACGCAGGCTTTCAAGTAGGAGCTGGTGTTTCTAGCACATGGAGTTGGTTGGAAAGGAGGAGCACAACTGCGCCAGATCTGCATCAAGTTGGCGTTGATGTGTATCAGTAGAGTATTTTGCTCGTCCGGTCTTTGTCCACAGCCATTGTAAAGCAAGAGACGGACACCCACCCAAACAAAATCCCTGGATTTTTTTTGTATGGCATAAAATTTAACAAAAAAAATTACAATAGAACAGTTTGGGCTCCGCTGCTGAAATACATACAAACTTGTGCATGTGAATTTGTACGCACACAAACGTACAAGTGAGTAAATGTTTTGCACTCCAGACATTTCGTCACAGGTATTATTGATCAAGCATTTGGGAATGGCTCTCCTCATTCTCGTGTCAGGTGAACCTGATGTCTCCTGGTTGAGATAGTGGGCATCTTCTCTCCGTTTTAGGGTAGGATAGCATGGAATTTCCCCCGTTTGTGCTACTGCCCTTTTCCTTCCAATGCCTCTGTAGTGCTGAGCATCACAATTCCCATCCTGCACACAAGGTTCATGTGAGAACGCCCAAGATGGGCGATAAGTCTGTCCCAGGTTGTGCCAGTGCCAGCATTGGTGGCAGCAGGGACGAGAGAAGCGGAGCACGGTTCCCTTCACTTCTGAAGCCGAACTTGGGCACCGTCTCTCCCTACTTCAAACCCCTGGGGACTCTGAGCAGTTCTCACTAAGTTAAGGCACCTACTCATTTTAAACGACATCCTTTCAGAGCCAGCCCTGCTATCGCTTATTTTCTCTGCTGTGACTTGGTGAACCCCCATTTCACTCCAGTTAGACTGTGTGACCGGGCAAGCGGCGCTTCTGGCCAGCTCCTGGCAGGAGCCGCTGCACCCCACGCCACCGGGGCTGAGGGAGCCTCAGCCTGGCCACCGTGTGCGGGTTCGGCATGGCCTCTCACCGGCTCCTGCAGCGCTGCGGCTCAGGAGGCAGGGGGAAGGCAGCAGAAGGTGGGAGAACTTGCCGTAAATGTCGTCTTTGCTAGCTACGACATTCACCTTGTTTTAAAATACCACGATTCAAAGTAGTAGTGAATGCAAAAGTACTGTCTTTCTGCGGTCATTTAATCCTTCTCTGTGTTTTGTCTTCCTTTGTTCTTTTAGAGTATGTGAAGAAGTCACTCAGGAATGAAGTCTCTGAGGCCTACAAAAGACTGAAGAGCACCGTAGACAAATGTCTGTCCATGAGTGGCTACTCAGAAGTGAACCTCGGCAAACTCTTTACCTTCAGTATAGGAAGATCGGTGGGAGAGTCCAATAATGAAAGACAGTAATTGATTAAAAATGGAGGGAGACCAGAGGCTAGTTCCTTGTTTAACAGTAACAATCTCTTAAGCAATACCCTATTTCAGTATGCACAGTGATGTTTTAATAATCTTGTCTCTTCGGAGGACTAAGAATGGAAGATGAAAACAGGATGTGTGATTCACGTGGAAATGAAATATTCGAGGTGGTTTTATCTTCCGTTCTTTTCTTCATTGAGAAGCCGGGGTTATTAAAATACAGAGTAGTTGATTTTTGCAGTATGTTTTGTTGTGTATTTAGACCTATAAGGGAAACGGGGGTGGGGGAATTGCTGCTTTAATTGGATAATTCCCAGTGAGAGTTGCTGGAATGTAAGTGATCCTAGACTTTGCTCCAGGGTATTTAGTAGAGGTGCTGTTGGGAAGAGAGGTTAGTAGGGGTCTCAGTAGGAGCACTAATGTTTTGCCTTTTCACAGTTTATCTTCTTCCTGATCATAAACGTACCAATTAAAAACAATACTAAACCTAAATGCCTTTAAATGTCCTAATACCTTCTGAACTGAGGGACACTTTACTTTCAAATTTATTAAAGGTAAAGAATGACTGAAACCTGGAGGTGTTAAAAATAGGGACCATCTTTTTATTAAGAGTCTTTCGGTGCGTCTTTAAGCATAATATTTTGCCATGTTGGAAATTTCTGCACAGATATAAAGACGTGCACATGTACAAAACCAGTTTCGGATATAGACAGGACATAAATGTATTTCAATTCTTTCCATGCGAAGTATTTGAAAGTAAGCAATCGATGGGGAAAAGTATGTTTGCGATGGCATTGTAACCAGTAACGGGGGGAAGGGAAAGCGGAGAATCATTGTTGCTGTTCTGTAGTAATTACTGTATTGGGGGTTTTAAAGGTTTTATAAACAAATTGTGTTTCTCATTTACTTTTAATAAAATGACAAGCAGAGATGACAAGAAAAGAGCATAATATTGGCTATGTGCTTTTGTACACAAAATATTGTTGTATTCATGTTCGCTGTTAAGTTTGCAATGTGATAAATTAATGTAAGGTTATAAAAAATTCCTCTTGAATCTTTAACAGTATAAAATGTGAAGTTGTCTTAACACTTGAAGGAAAAAAATAAAAGTTTTCTAGTAAAAGAGAAGTTGATTTGATCATCTGACTGTTGAAAATACTCCGTGTGAGGTCGTATGGCTCCCAACTTTTCCGGGTTTTACAGAAGTGCTTGTGTGTCCCTTTTTAGGCTGGCCGGCCATTAACAAAGGGGGCTTGAAGAAAAAGTAAAAGCATCAGCACGACCGTGTTGGGCACCGGAGGGATACGCGTGTCTGTCTGCGTTGGAGTATTTTATGACATTCGTTTGTCCCTATTGCGGCGTCGGCAGACGCTGCATGTCAGTAAGGGTAGCGTCTGGTCGAACATGCCTAAATACACGGTTGTCTTCTGAGCAACTTTTGGGGCTAAATCCTTTCACTTTTAACTCCCGCCGAGTTGCGGTCTGTGAGAAATCGCACCTGCTCCATCCCTGGTTCTGTCTTGGTGTTGTCCCACCCCCGGTGAGCTGTCTGTCCTTCCTTCCCAACGTGTTTGGCTGGGTTATTGTAAAGGAGACTTCCTTTGGAGGCCGGCCTTGGAGAGAAGGTGTTGCTGCCTAGATGACACGTTGGTGTTGCAGCTCTTTGAAAGATCCTGGCTTCCTGTAATTTCACGCAGGTTTTTTTAGCTTTTTCGTGTCCAACCCAATTAGGATTATGAAGATATTACTGATATTAACCGGGTAGAATGCCTTAGGAAAGTGAAAAGTGTGACCTTCTCCTCCAAACGTTAGGTATACAAATAAAATGGGTAGATACGGCATAACCTGACCCTGTGGCACTTGTATGTATCTGTATAATTACAGCTGAAGAGCCTGTTAATTTGCAAGTTTAGGGATGTTTAGATTAAATGAGAGTGTTGTGGAATGATTGTGTAGGGCGCAGCAGCATTATAGTAGCCCTGCGAGGGGCCGGGGGGCAGCCAGCCGCAAGCCGGGGGGGTCGGAAATGAGGGCTTTTACCCCGAATTAAGGCAATTTTTGATTCCTCTCGGCAGAGTTGGTCAGATCAGAGCTGAAGTCTTGGCAAGGAGTGAACTGAATTTTTTTTGCGCCCCCCGCCCCCCCCCGCCTCTCTCCCTAATAAGCTCTGGGCACCGTGCCTCATCTTGGCCCCGGAGAAAGGCTGGGAAACGCAAAGTCATCTTTATAGCGTTTAATATTAAATGGAGCTGGGAAATGCGGCGCTGTAAATAATTTGGGCGAGATTGAAGTTCGGGGGGTTGCGTTTGGAGAGCGATCTGGCTCGGATCGCCTTCCCTTCCCCTCCCTCCTCTCGCCCCCCCCCCCCCCCCGCCAACGCTGTTAAAACTCAGGTTTGTGTTTATTTGTATTTATTTGCAGCCGGGGGAGAGGAGTGCCGCTGCGCGGAGCCGGTGGCCAGGCTTCGGCGGTGCCATCTGGGCGACGAGAAGCGGCTGCCGGCCGCCAGCCCGCCGGTGCCGGTGGCGGTGGCGGTGGCGGTGCCGGTGGCGGTGCCGGTGGCGGTGCCGGTGGCGGGTGGCGGTGGCGGTGCCAAGCCCCCGCCCCTCGGCCCAAAGGCGCGGTGCGGTCCGAGCGGGGCAGGGGCACATCTTCCCTCTCGCTGCCTTCCCACCTCACATGCGCCTGAATGGAACAGCTCTCCCGCACCCTCCTTATAGCAGTTTAATAGATTAACTCATCTGTGCCAGCTTCAAATTTCAGATTAAAATTCCTTCATCCCGAAGGCAGCATTATCAGGTTGTTGGAGGCTGTTTTCAAACCTTGGTTTTGAATAGCAGCGGCTCTGCATTAATTTAACCACTAAGCTAATAAGTAGGTTTCGTTTTGTTATGCTAAGCTTTATTGCTTTTCTTTTGATCAGAATGGTGTTGTTGAGCAAAGCAGCAGACAAGGCATTCTTTGATGAGGGAATTAGCGCTCTATTCTTCCTCTATTATTCATAGCACAGTGGAATATGTAAGTACCTGAGGGTGTCAAAGGAGAGCAGGCTCTATTGCAAAGTGTTCGCCTTGTTTCTCTCAATAGCTGACTATGAGATGATAAACCGCTTAATACACTGCACTAATTGGATGAGAGCAAAAAGAGATGGGAATTAAGGCACGGCGAAAGGAGAAAGTGCTACCAGCCTTCATTCACTCTTTCACCACTTTAGCAGCACCAAAGGAGGCACAAGCTTTCTATAAGCAGACTAGGGGTTTTGTGCGGAGATAAAATGAACCTGTTAGTGGATTCAAGTAATACACTAATTATTGCACAGTATAAATACCACTACTGGTTTTATAACACGGAGGTAAACTTCTTTTGAGAAGGTTATAGGATTGCTTGGCAGCAGTATAGATCCTAATAAGGGACCAGAGTAATAACCCCCTGGATTAACAAAATTGCTGCTTGCAGAAGTATGATTCGGGCTTTTACGAAGATTTCAGCGGAATGAATAAAAATGACTGAATGACATTTCGTAATGCGTAATGGCTTGATAATGATTCCCTTTTCTTTAAGGCAAAAATGTATATTTCAGGCTGCACTGTTAATAATGTCCAGGGAACAAGCCTTATTTTTCCCATAAAATTTTTTCGCGCCTATGGCGGGGTTTAGCACTCAGAAAGAGGGGCGGGGGCGGGCGGGGGGCTGTGAAGCGCCGTGGGTGGAAGGGGGGGGCTGCGGGGAAGGGTCGCGGCGGGCTCCCACGCGCGGCGGCGGCCCCGGCGGCGCTTCCCGGCCGGCGGCCGCGGGAGCTGGGGCTGCCCCACGGCCGGGCCGGGCCCCTCCGTGCTCTCCGGGGCCCGGGGCCACCGGGCCCTTCCCCGGTGCCCGGCCCCCCCGGGCTGCCGCTGCGGAGCGGCGCCGCCACGAGACCAAATCACCCCCGAAAATCCCCCCCGCACACACCCCGAAACCCACGGGCGCGCTGGGGCGGCCCGGCCCGGCCCCACGCCCGCTGCCCCCGGGGGACCGGGCCCGGACGAGGGGCACCGGGGCCCTCCGGGGCCGGGGAAGGGGCGCGGGGAGCGGGGTTTGCCGCTGCCCTCGGCGGGGCCGGGGGGGCGCGGGGGGGGGCCGGCAGCGCCTGCCCGCCCTGCGGGGGCTTCCACGCGTTTCTGCTTCTCTCCGTGGAACAGGCAGACGAGAGAGCTGCGTCCACAAACAAGAAAAGAAAAAAAACAGGAAAAAAAGAACCCCAAAACCAAACCGGGGGGAAATAAAGGAAAGGGGGAAATCCGGCAGTTCGCCCCCGGGAGGAGGGGGGGCAGAGGCAAGAAACAGCCGCGGAGAAACTTTCCTGCCCCCCGGGAGGGATGGAGGGGTGCGGGGGGGGTAAGCCAAGCGCTCCCCCAAAATGCTCTATTTTTCTCCCCCGCCCCTGGCTTTCGGTAGCGGCAGAGCCGGGGGCTGCCCCCTCCCCGGCGGGGCTGCCGGGGGTGCGTGGGGCGGCTGCCCGCGGCGTGGGCTCGCTGCTACCGAGAGGCGACCCCGGCAGCCTCCTCGGCAGCGCCCGGGGCGGGGGGGGGGGGCACGACACGGCGCCCACGGCAGAGCGCGGGGGGTGCAGCCGTGGCTGCCCCCGCCATCTACAAATCCCCTCGCAAACGGGGCCGCCGGCACCTCGCCCTGCCCCCCGCCCCAGGCTCCGGCGATCGCCCCCGGCCAAGCGACCCGCGCCCCCCCAAACCCCGGGGGGTTCCCCGGCGGCGGGGCTGGCGGTGCGCAGCCCCCGGCCGCCCCGGCGGGGCTCAGCCCCGGGCGGCCCCGGCCCCGGGCGCCCGCAGTGCGGCCCCGCAGCCCCCGCAAGGACCGGGCTTCTTTCTTTTTTCTTTTGTTCCTTTTTTTTGTTGTTGTTGTTAAACATATATTTTTGTTTATTTTCTGAACGTGGCACTTCTCCACCGGATAGCAAGGAAAAGTGTTAACAATAACGACATTACACGAAAAAGTACTGTACCATCGCCTCTTGAGGGTTTCAGAAACCTCTACAGTTAATAAGTTAAATAAAGGGTTTGTACATAAATATTTGTCTAGGAACCCTATTATAGCTATAACACAGTAAGAATCTACAGAATGACAAACTTTTACAACGCTACACTGAGTGCAATTGTTTTATAACATTTCAAATATACAAAGCTCTGTTCTTTTTTTATAACAATGGTATGTACAGAATCAATAATCACAGTTTAGTGACTTAAACAGTCCATATTCTAGCAGTGTATTTCCCTTTGGTTTGATATAAAAACCTTGGTTGGTGTAGTGATAAAGAATATAACAAGAAAAAGATAATACCCTTTCCCTTAAGTGCACTGGTTATCTTACAGCATCGAATTTACTTTCAGCCTGCACTGGCAGCATCCTCGGTTAGCGTACGCAGCTCGCTGCATCAACACGTAAAATAGTTCTCCAGTGCTCCTAACAGACCAACTCGACATCCTAGGATGTTATTTTAAGAAGATGTGGGTAGCTTTCCCCCCCCCTCCCTTTGCTTTTCTTTCTTTTTTTTTCTTTCTTAATTACATTTCTATTTGTTTCCTCTTTTTTTTTTTTTTTTTTTTTTATTTCTCGCCAGATAAACAGAAGGAAAAATATTTAGTGTACGTAACGCTAATATATAATAACTTTTATTAGGGCTTCCCCCCCACCACCACCACCTCTTTTTTTCCCCCGTAATGCTCAGAGAGGAAATGAACACGTCGAACATTGCAGAAACGTACCAGCCCAGGAGTGACTTATCCGGGAGCCCGCAAGCGCCGGTTCACTCGTGCGAGAGCCGCCGCCAAAGGCGCTCGCTGTCGCCAAGTGCCCCGCTCGAGAACCCACCCCAGCCTCAGCTGCCGGGCCTCCTTTTTTTTTTTTTTTTTTTTTTTTAATTAATAATTATTTTTTATTCCCCCCCCCTCCGCCCCCCCCCCCCGCGTTTGGTCTTGATTCGTGCTGTCTGAGGTGCCCTCCCTTCATTCGCCTCTTCGCCCTCCTCTCGCCTCGCCCTCTCCTCTCGCTCTCCCCCCTGCCAAATCCGCCCCCGCCCCGCGGCCGGCGCCCGTGCCTTAGCACACCTCTTTCCCCGTGCTGCTCCCGGGGAGGATGTTGAGCTGGGTGAGCTGGGCTGCGTGCTCCTTGGCCTTCAGCCGCAGGGCGGCGATGCTGGATGCCCGCCGGTCGGCGGCGGCGCTGGCCGGGTCCCCCAGCCCCGCCGAGCCCACCGCGCCCTCGGCCGCCGGCGCCGGCTGCCGCAGCAGGGCCGCGGCGCTGGAGGCGCTGCCCAGGGGGGCCATGGTGGAAAAGAGCCTGCAAGGGAAGCAGAGACGCCCGTCACCGCCGCGCCGGGCCCCGCCGGCTCCGCCCGGCCCGCCGTGGAGGGGGCGCGGGGGGACAAAGAGGCGCTGGGGGAAAAAAAAACCAAACCCGACGCTGGAGGGCAAAAGATTGGCCGGGGGGGGGGGGGGGGCGAAAAAAAAATAAAAAAGGAGGGAAAAGAAAACGGCCGAGGGCGATTCCCCGCCGCTGCCGCGGCGGCTGGGGCCGGGGGTGCGGCCGGCGGGGGAGACCCCGGCGCCGTCTCCTTGGCCGGCACTAAAATAATAAGGGAACCCCCCGAAGGCTGCGCCCGCCCCGTCCACTAACCGGGCCTCTCCCCCTCCGCCTGCCCCGGCGGGCCGGGCCCTGCGCCCCGGCGGAGCGGCCCCGGCCCCGGCCCCGGCCCCACGGGCAGCAGCCGCCACCGCCGCCGCCTCCGGCCGGGGCTGCCCCGCTTCGGCCGCGGCCGCGCAGCGCGGCGGAGCGCACGGACGGAGCGCGGCGGCCGCGGCAGCTCGGCCCGAGCGGGGCCGCTGGAAGCCGCCCCAACCCACTCACGCCCGCGGCTAAAAATCTGCCCGCGCCGGACCCCACGGGGCGGGACGCGGCGCGGCCGGCGGTGCCCACGGCACCGGGCGTGTCACGGCTTCGGCTCTCCCCAAACCGGCCAGTTCCCGCAGGACCCCCGAGCACAGCAGAGGCCGCGTGTGCACGTAGGGCAACCCACGCCTGTTTAGTTTCTGCGTGGGGGCAGCGATTTCCCCACGCCTGCCCCTCGGGGACCCTGCTCCGGCCTCGCCCCCTGCGCGGGCTGCGCAGCCCCGCGGGGACGCCGGGGCTCCCCGCAAGCGCCGCCGCCGCCCACAGCCGCGGTGCCCGCGGGCCGTGTCCGTCCCCACGGGGGACGCGCCGGACCCGCGGCGGTGGGAGGGGTGGGGGGTGGGGGGGGGCGTGAGAGCCGCCCTCGCCCAATGAGAGGCCGGGGCGGAAGCACGTGACCCGCGCGGCGCCCAATCGGCGCCGGCCGCCCGCGCTCCAAGTTCGAACGCCGGGGCAGGCCGCGCGAGAGCGGGTCGCGCGTGGGGCCGCGCCGGGGCGCGGGCCGGGCCCCTCGGCGCGCGGGACGCCCGCGGGTCTCCACGGGCGACCGCGACGGCGGCCGCGGCCGGTCCGGGCCGTCCGCGAGGCAGCGCCCTCCGGGGCCTCCCCCCCCGCCCCGAGGGTCCTCCCGCGGCGCCGGTTCGCGCGTGGGCGGGCGGTACCTGCCGAAGGCGGGGCTGATGAAGGCGGGGTGGCGGAACACGGCGGCGCCCAGGAAGGTGCCGAGGCCGAGCGGGGGTCCCGCCGGGGGGCAGCGCCGCGGAGCCGGGGGGCGGCGGCGGCAGGCTGGGGAAGGCGGCGGCCGCGGCGGCGGCGGCGGCGGCGGTCCAGGCGGAGTCTAGAGCTGGGTGATGAGGAGGGAAAGGACTAGCATCAAGGTATGGACTGAGGGGGTGAGTTGCTGACAGGGGACCAGGGAAAGGCAAACCTGGGGGGTGTGTCTGAGCCCCAGCCTTTTCCCTCTTCCGCCACTTAGCCCTACGGTTCTGGAACCATACCTGAAAGCCAAAAGAAAAACCGGTTTTAATGCGCCCGCCCGCGCCCTCGGCGGGGCGAGCCCCGCGGGAGCCACGCACCGGCCCGACGGCGCCCGCTCCTCCGCCGCGCCCGCGCGGGGTGCTGCTGGGGTCCCCCCGCGGGGGCGGCCCGCGGGGGCCACGCGTGTCAGCGCCGCTGCCGCTGCCGACCCACCCCGGCGGCCCGCGGGCGGCTTTCGGCGGGGCCCTCCGGCCCTGCCCCGGGCCCCCGGGGGGCCCCACAGTCCAACCCCCCCGCCCCGCCCCGCCGCGGCTGCGGGCGGCTGCCCGCGGGGGAGCCTGGCAGCAGCGCTCCCGCTGCGCTGCAACAGCGGGAAAATGATTTCCCAGTGGGACCGTGCGGGATTTTATTCCGCACGCACACCCAGACGGGCAGCTGCGCGGCTTTTTTTTTCCGCTGAAGGGAATATTTACAAATGATATCGTTTGAGGATCACGGCCTTTTTTTCTTTTCTTTTCCTTTTTTTTTTTTTTCCCCTCCGCTTCAGATTTAGAGCGAGAGAAAAAAAAAAATATTCGCGATTTTACTAACGTCTGAAACGAAGAAATAATTTGCGAGGCAACCAAAGCAGCAAATATACGTTTCCAGGTTGCCCTTTTAGGATCTATTTTACGAAAGTTAGTTAGGACGCCGCGGCACTGCCGACCCTTGCCTCTTCTCCCCCCTCCCACAAAGGCAAAATCGTGAACAAACACGGGCTGAAAACGGTAGTGAGGTAGAGGGGAAGAAAAAAAAAATACCGCATTTCAAAGGAAAAGCAAATATTCGCTTTATAACCAAGTGCGAGGCATCACACGCACCTCGGGAGAGAGACTTCGAGACACACACGTTTGTCAATTTTTTCGGGCTGGTGTGGCCCGAGTTTTCCCCGTTAGGCTCGGCTTGGCGAGCTCAGCGTGAGATCCCTTGTCTCCCCGGGAAGCAAGAACGGCAGCGGCGCTGCGGGTCTCCCCGTACAGCTGTAGAGCGAGCGCTGCTCTCCACATCTGGGTGCCCACGCAGGAGGAGGCACGGCGTTCGCGGGGAAGCCAACAGCCTGCCACGGAGGGAGCGTCTCTCCCAGCTAAAACTCAATTAGCAAGCTGTCCTCGCCGCAATTCCCCCTTATTGAATTAATAAGTCTGAGTACACCCAAAGGTAAACGAAGGGACTCTCATAATTCATATTCCCTTAATTACATCTTCTCCAGTGAATAGAGGAGAGAGAAAGGGGGTGTCTTTCTTTTTTAAAACTTATTTAACTTTCCCACGACTCGTTCCCCTGAGCTGAAAATACTGATTTGCTGTCACATCTCTGTTTGACAATGGAGAAATGTGTCAACAGAAAGGAGGGGACAAATCTCATCATTAGCCCCTCTAATGCAAGAAGCTGTTGTGTATTAAATGAGCCATATGGAATTTATTATGCTTTATCAGCGCCCGATTTTAACTGTAAAGTGATTTGCTCAGCTTCAAACCCAGAGACATCTGTTTTCTGTTGGCAATCAGGGCATCCCAATGTTTATCGTCTCTTTGGTTATGAGACCCGGCTTGGGAAATGCACTCTGGTATGGGGCGGCAAACACCTTTAATAGCATTGCACTCACTCACTATTAGATCAATGCAGGCTTATTGCTATCAAAAATGGGAAATCAAATAGCATTAGCCAGCTCCTTGTGCAGGCGGAGAGGAAATCAAACAACATTTCGCCTTCAAATGGCCCTGTTTGTTCTAGCACTAAGTGGGCTTTTATGAAGCCCGATTGGAGATTTGATGGCAGCCAAATACCCGGCTTGCGGCCGAGCGGGTCTCGCTAACAGCCGAAGCCCCGTGGGGGACCCGCCTGTAAGCACACGGGCTCTCGCCCGCCGATGGCTCGGCCCTGGGGGGCCGGGGGCTCCGCCGGGGAGGGCCGGCCCCCCCCCCCCCCGCCTCCGGGCGCCGCCGAGGGACGCCCCGGTCCCGCTCCCGGTCCCGCTCCCGCCGCCGCCACTCACCTGCACTCGGGCTTCGGTCAGATCGAGCCTCATGGCCAGCTCCTCCCTGGGGGAGACACACACCCGCCGTCAGCCGGGGGCACCCCGACAGCCCCCCGGCCCGCGGCTCCGCGCCCCCCCCGCCGCCAAACGGGCCCGGAATCCGGGTGCCCGGGGGGAGCGGGGCCGGGCGGCGAGCGGACACCGCCCGCCGCCGCCCTCAGCCCGGCTCCGGGGCGCCGAGCTGGCCGCCCGTCGGGACTCCCGAGTTTTGGCAACCCCCCCCCGGCCCCTCTCCCCGAATTCGGCCGGTCCCCGCCGCAACCGCGGCGCAGGGGGACGGCAGCCGAGCCGCCACGCACTGCGGTTCGCATTGCCACAGTTACGGCAAATGGGAACCCGCCACGGCGTTGGAAAAGCGCTCGTCAGCCCCGCACCCGAAAGAGGAGCGCTCCCAGCTCAGCCGGGGCCCCTCCGCCGCCGGGCCGCCGCCACCGCAGCCCCGGGCCGGTCGGGCATGGGAAGTCCCGGAGGAAAAGCCAAAGCCGTAAGAACACCAACCAAAAAACCGCGATATGTTCAGACACCCCCGCCCCGGGCAGCCGCTGCCGGCGCCGCGGCCGGGCGCGCCCCGAGGTGAGCCCCGCGGGGGATGCCCGGCACCCAGGGCGGGCGAACAAAACGCCCCCGCGGCCTCCCCCCGCCAGCTCTCCCCGGTAAAACAAACGAGAAACCGGGAGGGTCTTCTTGATCGAAAAGAGCCGGGCTCTGGGGGCTCAACCCGCCTCGGGGCTAAAGGCGGGGGGGCAGTTATTTTGGGGCAGCGAGCAGGCGGCTCTGCCTGTCCCCCCGCCCGCCTTTCCGCCGGCCAGCCCCGCCGCCGCGGGCTCTCGTTTGCAACGGGAGAATGCCCCCGAAATGGTGGGCAGAGCCGGGCCGGGCCCCGCCGGGGGCGGCTCCGGACAGCGAGGGGCCCCGACGTGCCGGGCCGGTATTTTTAGGCAGCGGCGCTTTGATCTCTGCCCCTGCCGGGGCTTCCCCGGGCCGGGCCGGGGTCCAGCCCCGCGGGGAGCGCGTAATCGATCCCGGCGGCGGCCGCGGCGAGGGGGGAGGAGGACAGCGGGTAAAAATAGCCCCCGGCAGCGGCGTCCCGGCGGGCCTGCCCGGGCGCTGCCGGCCCAGGGTCCCCCCCGGAGCCCGGACCTGCTCCCCGTCCCGGGGCTGCCGCGGCAGGATTCAGCCCGGGGCGGGGGGGGGGGGAGCGGTGTGGAGGCGGGGGTGCGGTGTGGAGGCGGGGGTGCGGCACACCGCACCCGTCCCGGGGTTCGCCCGCTCCGCGCCCGGCGGGGTCCCCGGCGCCGGTACCTGGTGAAGACGTCGGGGTAGTGGGTTTTCTGGAAGGCCCTCTCCAGCTCCTCCAGCTGGTAGCTGGTGAAGGTGGTGCGGTAGCGGCGCTGCTTCCTCTTGAGCAGCCCCTCCTCGGAGTCGCTGCCGGCCGAGAGGCAGACGCTCTCCTCGCCGTCCTTGCCCTCGCCGTCCTCGGGGTGCAGCAGCAGCTCCTCCTTGGGGGACAGATCCCCGCCCTCCGCCCCGGGGGCCGCGGCGGCGCCCCGGCGGGCCTCCTTCAGCAGCCCCCCGCCGTCCTCGCCCAGCAGCTCCTCCTCCTCGTCGTCCTCCAGCTCCTCTTCCTCCTCGTCCTCCTCCTCCAGCATCTCTTCGTCGTCGTCCTCCTCCTCCTCCTCGGCGGCCGGCGCGGCGGGGCCCGGCCTCTCCTCGACGTGCGCGGCGGGGCTGCCCAGCTCGTCCCGGGCGGGCGGCGGTGCCACGAAGGGCGCGTTTTCGCGGTAGCTCTTGCTGCGGCTGATGCTGACCTGGGGGGCCTGGCTGATCTTCAGCGTGTCCCAGGGGCCGGCGGCGGGCACGGGGCCGGCGCCCCCCTCCGGCCGCCCCTCCGGACGGTCCCCCCGCGGCCCCGCCGCCCCCGGCGGCAGCAGCCGGCCCCCGCCCGGCCCGTACAGCCGGCGCAGTTTGGGGGGCAGGTGCAGCTCGGCCGGCTCGAAGGGGGGGCTGCCCTTGGGGGACCCTGCGCCGGGATGGGGGGAGAGGATAAGGAGGCGGCCGCAGCAGTCGGGCACGCGTGGGGGAGAGGGGTGCGGAGGGAAGAGAGAAGGGGGGGAGAGAGAGAGAGAGACACGGTCAGTGGGGTTAGCGCGAAGAGCCCAGGGCAAGACCCCAACCCCGCAGCCCCGGTTCGGGCACCGTTTTCCACCCCGCACCAAGATAAGACACCCCCAAACCTTCCCCCCCCCCCCCCCGCACCCTCAGACCGGCCCCTGCCCGCGTCCCTGCTCCCGGTCTGGGAAGAAATTCCTCCCGGCCGCAGAGCCCGGCCCGGCGCCCCGCTCCGCGGCGGGACAGGCGCCGGGGGGCTCGGGGAGCCCCGGGCCTGCGCCGCCACCTCCCCGGCAGCGGCCACCGCCGGGGCCCGTCCCGCTCGGCGGGGCCACAGCGGGGCAGCGCCGGTCCCGCTGCCCCTGCCCGGCGGCCCGGGGCTCCTCTGCTAATTTTTATTTTTGTTCTGTTTCTTTTTTTTTTGTTTGTTTGCTTTGCTTCCCCTCTCCTCTCGTCTCCCCTCGCCCTTCCAAGTTTCCTTTTGGTTTTAGAGGAAAGAAACCCGCCGGGCTGTGAACGCCGGGGAAACGGGGAAAACGGGAGGGATGCGGTCCGTGGGAGCTGCCCAGCCGGGCGGGCTTCCCGCCGCCCCGGAGGGGCTGCTCCCAACTTCGGGCCGGGGGCGGCGGCCGCCGGCGCCCCGCTCTCGCCGCCCTGCCCGCTGCCGGGCGCGGCCCCCGCTCGCTCGCCGGGCGTCAGGCGGACGGGCCAGCCTTTGCCGGCACGGATCGCAGCTCGCCCCGGTTTATTCTCGCTTAAAAAAAAATGACACACGCATCGAAAGCGAGAGCAACCTAAAGCGGCGGTACCCGACCCGCGCCCGATGAACCGGGCTGAATTTGGGGCACGGCTCTGGCCGCGCTCCCTGGCAGCGCGGCAGCCGCTAACGGGCGGGGTAACGGGATAACGGTAACGGTAACGGGGTAACGGCGGCCGCGGCTCCGACGCGGCGCTGGGCCGGGCGGGCGGGGAGCGGGGCCGGGGCCGAGCCGCGGGCTGCGCCGGGCGGAGGGGGGGGGGAGGTGCAGGCGGCCCTGCCCTGCCCGACGCCGGGGACGCGGAGCGGGGCGGGCGGCGGCGGGGCTTACCTTGCGCGGCCTTGTCGGTGTCGGGGCGGGCGGCGATGGCGGGCAGGCTGGGCGCGGCGCCGAGCAGCCGCACCTTGCAGGGGCTGCGCCGGCCCAGGATGCTGTCGATGCAGTAGGAGGACAGCAAAGTTGGCGATTTACTTTTGCACTCGGGGCGCTCGGCGCAGCTCTCCTCCGGGTAGGGCCCGCTCATGGCGGCGGCGGCGGCGGGGCCGTGCCGTGGGGCCGGGGCGGGCTGCGGCGGCGCGGACGCCCCCGCGGCGCTGCCCTGTGCCGCCGGGACGCCCGTCACGGGGGGAGTGAGCGACGGCCGCGGCGCTCTTGAGTCCCCTCGGCTCCACGTGCGGCCAGCCGCCCCCTGATTGGCTCTCGGCGGAGGCCGGGCGGCCGCCGACAGACGGCGCCCGGCAAACCCCGGCTCGGATCACCCCGGATCGGCGCCCGCCCCGAGCCGCCGCGTTGCCCCCCCCCCCAACCCCGCCCCGCCCCGCCGCGCCCCGCCCCGCTCCCCGAGGGCGGCAGGCGGCGGGGAGCCGCCCGGGGGAGCCGTCGGGGGTGCCCGGGGTGGGCGGCGGCGGCACGCCTCGCCACGTCCCCCGCCCGCCCCGACGGCGGCGCCGCTCCCCGCCCGGCCCGGCCCTAACGCCGGGCGATGGCCGGGCGGGACGGGGTGGGCCCGGCCGGGGGATCCGCGCCGGGTTTTCCCCGCGGCAGCCCCCCCGCCCCGCCCGGCGCGGCGCTGGGCCGCGCTCTCTCCGCGCTCGCCGCCGCTGTTTGAAAGCAGCGGGGCCGGCGATGGCGCTGACCCGGCCCGCACCGCGGCCTGGCCCCGCGGGGTACGGCCGCCGGCGGAGCGTCCCTGGGGCAGCGCAGGGCACTGCGGTGCTGGCCGGCGTCCCCCTCCCTGCCCCGACCGCCTTTCCCCGCACGCACATCTCCCCCCCGCAACGCTTTCCACGCCGCTTCGGGGCCGGAAGACCTCCGAGGGGTTTTTATCCCCCCTCCTTGTCCTGCCCGGTTCAGCGGTCACGTCCCGGGCAAGTTCGGGGCTCCCCGTTCGGGTGGTCGGGCTCAGTTTTGATGGGGGCGTTACGGCTGCCTGCGCGGCCCCCGCTGGCGGGTGCGCTCCTGGCCCCGGCCCCCCGCAAGCGCGGGCGCGTCGGAGGAGCCGCTCTCGCCCACCCCAAAAAACCCGTCCGCTCGCCCGGGTGATCCCCGGCCCCGAGCGCCGGAGGGGAGACAGCCCCATGGCCCCCTGTTCGTGCCGCAGTTGCCGTGCGGAGCCCGCGTCTCCTAATTACTTCGCCAGCGGGAATTAAGAGAAAAGATCAGCAAGCGGCTGCGTGTGTCCGTGCGGGCGTGGGCACCACGCCGCTCCGGCTGTGCCCACGCCCGTGTGCGCACACGCACAGCCGCGCACAGGGCTCCGCAGGTGCGCGTCCCTGGGCGCCGTGCGGGGCCGAGCCTTGCTCCCAGGGCCGCCCCCTCCCTGCCCTCGCAGGGCTCCTGCCCCTCGTCCCTCCCGCCTCGTTTCCCCCTGCCCCGGCGGGCCGGGGCCGTGCCCGCGGGGAGCGGGGAGCGCCCCGACGTGCGACGCTCCCCGGGGAGGGGGGGGGGGGGGGCACAGCCCGGGCCGGCCGTGCGGGGTGCGCTTGTGCGGGGCACGCAAAGCCGGCGTTTGCCGCCGCTGCCCAGCTCTCGGCAGCTTTTGCCATCGCCGGCACGAGTGGCAATTCATTCACTAACTCGGTAATTTAAAAAAAAAAACAAACCCAACCCCAAAGGCAAACCAACAACGCACCAAACAAAAAGCCCCCGGAAGGCAAGGAAGCCCCACGGGCACCCGCGGGGAAGCCGGGCGCGCAGGGGAGCCGCCGCCTCTGCTCTCGCCCCGGCCGCGGCGGGCGGCTCCGCCGGGGCTTCCCCGCCGGGGCTCTCCCGGGAGAAGGCGCGGCGCTGGGGCGGCAGGGGAGCCGGGCCGCACCGGCGGGCCCCTCGCCGTGCCGGCTGCCGGCCGCGCCGCGGCACCACGCGTGGGGGAGCGGGGACGGGTCGGGCTGCCGCGCCGCCCGCCCGGGAGCGGGGAGCCGGGCCCGCCGGGGCACAGGCGGCCGCCGGGGGGGACGGGGGAGCCTCGGCGCGGCAGCTGCGAAGGCTCCGGCAGCGCCGAGCCCCGCCGGGGGCTGCCGCGGTGCGAGCCGGGGCTGCGGCGGGCGGGCGGGCGCCGGGGGCTGTCGGGGAGGCGCGGGGAGCCCTGCCGCGGCCTCTCGGCCTTCTGCGGCTTGTTTGCACCCCCCCCGCCCCGTTCCCTCGCCCCTCTGTGCCCGGGCAGGGCCGGGGGGGCCGCCTGCCCCGCTGCCCCGGGCCCCGGTAGGCCCTGCCCGGGGGAGAGCGGCTCGGCGGCAGTCCTGCTCGCAGGCGAGGATGCTTTGCGATGCGAGCTCTCCTCTGCCAAGTCACTTCGTTGCTTTATTTATTTTTTTTAAACAAACTTTCATTCATTTATGGTCTCTCCCTCTCCTTCTTCCCCCCCCCCCCCCCCTTCCCCCTGCAACCTGCTAATTTAACACTGGAGCGCGTTATTGCAGTGTTAGGGGGAGAGAACGAGAGAGAGAAAACAACAATACTGCAATGATCCAAATGATACAGTAGAATTATAGCAATTATAGTTCTGCTCGGAGAAGAAAACCTTGCTGAGCTCAGCCAAACAAACTGATGCCTTGTACGGATAACAAGCCCGGGGACTGACAGCCGGTGCTGAGAGAGGCAGGAGGGCACAAACGGAAATATTTGCCTCTTTTCACTCCAGCTAGCCGAGATTAACACCCTCGGCTGCCGTTGCCGTAACAATATCGGCGCCGGCTCCGCGCACCCGGGGTCTCCGCGCTGGGTCTCGCCCCGGGGCCCGGCCCCCGCCGCCCTCCGCATCCACCCGCGCCCGGCTCCGCTCCGGCCCCGCCGGGGAGCGGGACGGCGGGGGGTGGCGGCGGGCCGGTTACGGGCGCTGCCGTCCCTGCCGGGGCCCGGCCACCGGGGCCACCCGACCCCTGCAAAAGGCCTCTTCCCACCGCAGGAGCGGGCGCGGGGGGCGGGCACGCACGGCCCCGCAGGACCCCCCCGCCCCGGGCCGGGCTGCTCCTCCGCCGGGGCGTCTCCCCCCGCCGCCGGGGCGGGGGCTTCGTTTCGCAGCAAAGAGCGGGGCGAGAGCCGCGGCTCCCCGCCGGGCCGCTCCGCGGGGCAGCGGGGCAGGGAGCCCCGGAGCTGCCCCGGGGCCGCCGCCCGACGGCTGCCGCAGACGCGTTCCCGCTCCTGCCGGGCCTGCCCCGCGCTCCGACGGCCCCGGGGCCCCCGTTGCCAGCGGGCTTTGAGGTTTGGGGTTTTTTTTTCCCTCTTTATCTTCCTTTCTCGTTGCACACCGCCCCGTCGGCCGAGCCGCTTCCCCCCGGCAGAAACCACCCTTGCCAGGAGACGCGGCTGCAAAATGGCAGTTCGCTGTCACGCCTGGGGAAAGGTGCTGGATCTTAGGGCGGAGACAGGGCTAAGCTCGGTTTGCAGCCGTAGCGGTTGAAAACGTGCAGAATCGGTTCACGACTCAGTGCGAGATTGTTTTTAACCTCGCAGGGAACAGCGGCTGCCTTGGCTGCAGAGGAGCTCCCCTCGCTGCGGCGGCCACCACGGCCGCAAGTTTGTCACCGGCTGAGCAAACGACGGCTTGAGCTCCGTCAGCAGTCTGTGCCCAGCCCGTAGCCGCTGCACCCCCGCAGCCCACGCTGCAGCTGCTGAAGCCGGGGACCCCTCCGGGGGGTCCTCGGTCCCTGCCAGCCGTGCGCATGGGTGGAGCTGCAGCGGCAGGCGCAGCCCATCGCTAGGCTTTAACGCCAGCTGGGTTTTTTTTTTTTTTCCAGTCCCTTTGCGATGGAGAAGAAAACGAGAACAACTACTTAAAATCCTCCTGTGCGTGATTTATCACTGTTTACCTCATTAAAAAAAAAAAAAAAAAGGCTCGTGCAGGACCTGTAGGCAGGTACAGAAACTCTGCGTTTCCTCTACCTGTCCTCTCGCGTTTTTCTGTGGTTTCCTCCCCTTCCCTCGACGTGCTTTGCGCCCTGGCCCCAGCCTGCTCCCGGCTCTGCGCTGGAGGAGCCACGGCCCCTGGGGAACCCGGGGCCAGCCGCAGAGAACGGCAGGGTCTGAAGCGCCACGGACCCAGGGGCGCGCAGGGGTGCGAACCACAGACCGTCGGTCTTCTACGGATGCGATTTACTCGCGATGCTTTTTTTTTCTTTGCCCCCCTCAGTGTCCAGGGTTATGGTCCTGTGCACTGAAGCCCTAGAGCTGGGGAAGGCGAGGTGCCCGCTCTACCTTGGTACCAGGCGGCGGAGGAACATCTGGTGCCCTTTCGATGTCACGACCCGGCGCATGACTCCCGTCTCGAGCCTCATGGCATCGTTATCTCAGTTCATATGCAAGATAAATTTTCCCCTTTGTGGAGAACGCTGTTCCAAAAACCTCTCCTGGGCACAGCCCCGACATTGCACAGCTCAGCCCTGAGCCGTGGAGGTGGGCAGAGGACTGCCCTTGATTGCACCGCAAGAACTACCACGGAAGCAACCTTGCTCATTCCTTCTGCAAGGGTCTTGTTAATCACTTTCAAAAAAATTGGCTGAAGACCAACAGACAGTAATGAGGGGTCACAGCACAGCTGCATGTTCCCTATGGCCATGGTCAGACAGCTGGGGGAGAACCAGCATCTCTGTGTGCCCCCCGGGGCTCTGCCATGTCACTGGTCACCTGAACACACCTCTGAGTTCAATGGCTTAACCGCCTGCTCATTTAAGGCGGGATAAATATTAGCCCCTTATTGCAGATTGCTAATTTAAACGTTAAATAATCTATACCCAGGAGTGATCACTGGGGCACAGCACCAAAATGGCTTTGCAGAATGGTGTTGGGCTTAGGCACCTTTGCATTCACATGCAAGAGAAAAACTCATTTCCCAAGTATCGCTTTTTTGGGACACCCATCAGCCGTTTTCACCGGTTCCTGGGGCCTGTGCCCTTGGACTTGAGGCTGCAGCACCTGCCCAAGGGGTGAACGGAGGGAGACCTGCGGGGAAGGGGGGGCTGCCAGGTTTCAGCGGAGGTCGCAGGAGCTGACCACCCCCCCCGGCAAGTGGGCAGGAGGTCAGCGGTGGTAGGTGTAGCCCCATCCTCACTTCACAGCTACCTGGACCGGCACGGCTCAGTTTGGCTCGGACACAGCAGCTCGCAGTGCTGCTGCTTTTCTGTCTGTGAAGCAGCCCTAGCTTTTGTTGCTCACTTTGGTTTCGGTGCTGGCTCAGGGAGCAACTTCTGGGTTAACTTGCATCTGGACAGAGGCCTGGTATCAGCAGTGGTGGTGACTCTGGAATAATTATTCACATACTTAATATTTAGCCCGTGCCTATGTGTGGGAAGAATCTGGGCCTTGTTCCATAGATTTAATTCAAAAAAGGTATTTTCTAAATCCTTTTTTATTCACTTGTCATTATTTTTTTATTCCTTGGTGGCTTATTTTCCTTTTAACACGGTTTTCACTACAGGCAGAGGACAGCAGTTAGCTTTAGGTGAATGTGTCTCACCTTTATTTCTCTTCCGCTGTTTCCCCACTTCTAATAACTCAAAACTTCTCCTCTGGTCCACACTCCAGAATCACTCCCAGCTCGCTTTTGGGTTGGCCTTTTTTTTGCATGACCATGAGCCCAGAAAGCAGTCCCTGCTAGGGCAGGTCTGTGGTGATGTCTCTCAGAAGTCCCGTCACCTGCAATAACTCTGGATTGGATTTAGTTACTGCATTTAACTTATTTATTCCTTGAGCTTTGTCACCAAGCCAACACTCCTGGAAGTGATTTGGAAAAACAGAGCTGGGCATGCAGCTAGGTGGTGCAACCCCTCGGCAGCCTGCTCTCCCTCCCAGAGGCCATGCGCCTTCCTCTCCTTCGTGCCTCAGGTTTGGGTTTGGGACCTTGGGCTGGGCAGAGGCGTGTGTGTCTCCTGCTGGCATGTCATCTCCTACAGCTCACTAACCTTACTTGTAGTACACGACTCACTCTCTTTGTTTCTTCTTTTTGGTGGGTTCCCCCCCCCCCCCCCAAGTGCTTGGCTTTATGAAATCCCATCAGAGCTGGCAGTTTGCTGCCTGAGGCTGGGATACCATCCGTACCGTCTGTGCCCCATTTGCTGGCTTCCTGTCCTGTCATGTTGTCATCTTCGGTCCTTAGAGTCCCCCAGAGGCCTTTTCCAGGCTTTTAGAATTACCTGGGAGCCCCCTGACTTTCCCAATTTTCCTCTGCGTCCCCTTCCTATGTGTGTCCCCTCCCGAGGATCTCAGCCTCCCCGCACCTCCGCAGGCTCTGGCTGCCCCTGCTGACAGCTGCGGGGTTTCTGCAAGGAAGCGGTGGATTCCCTGGCACTGTGTGGCTTAGAATCTAGACCAGTCCTTTTCTGGAAGACATATTTTCACCTAATGTAACTTGTTTGGCTAAATATAAGAGTAAATGGGTGGAGCTCTGCATCCTACAGCCCTACATCTGTGTCTTCCAGGAGGTGGGTGAATGATGGAGATATGGTTCTTCTGACCCTAGAAAACCCATGGATAAGATCCCAAGTAGCTTTCTTGCAGCAATCCTTAGAAACTCAGTGAAATTATTAATTCATTAAGGTGCAGTGGTCTAAAAAAATTAAAACGATGATCATAGGCTTATTTAACATTATACCCTCTATGATATTTTCTTTTGTACGTGCTGACTAGAACTGAGCAAAAGCTTCATAACAAATAATTTATTTGTCAAACGTATTCTCTTCTTCTGCTCGTGGAATATCCATGAGCAAGAGCATCGTTTTCTCAAATGTAGTTGTTATCTAAAATGCTCCAGCGGTTCCTTTAAATGACTAACAGAAGGGCTTGACTGCAAATGGCTTCCGTTGTTTAGCTGTAGTTGGTCAAATAAACCCCCTGGTATTGATTGCATTACCCGCCTGTTGCGCCAGCAACACACCGGTTGTGCAAATAGGTGTGTGTGTGTGTGAATGTAACAGCTGGGCTTCTTCAGCTCGTCCGTGGGCAACTCTCGACACGGGTTTTCTGCAAGCATTCGTACCACTGAAATGCGATCACTCAACTAACCGCAGAGGGGGTGTGAACGTAGCTGAAGCAAAGCCATTAAAAATTCAAATGAGCGTTCGATGAGCAAAGGACATTTTTCACCCTCTTTGACTAGCTCCGGTGTGACCTTCATGTGGTGCTATGTTCTATTTCAGTAAATGCAGCCGCACAGGGACAGAGCAGGAATCAAAATGATCTGGAGAAGGGCAGGGGTTGGAGCTGGTCTGGCATTTCCTTGCCTGGGCGATGTTACCCATGAGATCAGGGTTGTTTAATCCAGAAGCATGGCTGAAGTGAAATAGGGTATTAGAGGCAAGAGACAGCAAACTGTCTGTGAAGCTCTGTCGGACCATTCCCCTCAACCAATCTAACCTTAAAACCGTATTTATTATTACTGTTTTCTGCACCTGTGGACGTCATTGCCTCTGGCTGTCACTTAGGGAGCACTGCTATCTCATCAAGATTTTTTTAAAAAAAGGTTTGGTTAGGAAAAATCTGCATTTAACAGAAGGGAATGTGCATTTTTCCTGGAGGAGGCTGATGCTCACGGATACGTGAAGAAAATTCTTCGATGGCCTTATGTTAAGAGGCTGTCTGTCAGTGCTTCTCATCGCTTTTTTTGGTGTTGGCACCTTTAAATGGAGCACCTCTGCTATAAATCACAGCTGAATGCCGGTCAGATCATCAAAGGATCTATTCTGATATAGCATCCATATTTATCTGTTTAATATTCTGCATCTCTTTTAATGTAAGATTCAAAGTACTCTGTCGTGCTCTGTAGGAAGAGGGATGTTGTAGGGAAATAAACTGTGTTGTGTAAGTGCTGAGGCATGAATGAACTTGCTGTCTCCCAAGTGTAGCACCACTGAGAGAGACACAGAGCAGAGATCTCCTAAACTGCGCTGAGGACAATCCATTGATAACGCAGCTAATAGCAGCAAAGTGTGTGGAAGTGAATAGATGGAAGAGTTTCTTCCAAGGTACCCAAATCAGGCACAGTGATAAATTAGACTTGTAAAGTAGATTGAAATGAGAAAACAAAAATGAGGAAAATCTGATGTTCTGAAATAATTAAGAATGGAGATGTAGTCTTAAAAACGTCTGTGCTAACACTAGTTATGTGCCTGAAGAACATGATAGCTGGGACCGCGGGTGTGTGTGACGTTACAGAAAAGTATGAGTGGGCTGGTAGGGAGCAGAGCGCTTCCTTCCAAATTCAAAGGGTTTTTTTTCTTAACGGAAAAAAATTCAATTTGATTGTAAATTGGCTCAGCAATTCCAACAGCTGCAATTTGTTGGACTGTTGATTTGAAGTTTTCCAGTCAAAAATCAAATAAAAAAAAGAGTACGTGTTTTAAGATCTCCCCTTCATACATAATTCTTAGAAACTTCTACAGACAGATATTTCCAGTCATGTGCATGGATTGTAAAATCTTGAAATCACAGGGTGTAAGTTATTATTTGGAATCAATGCACCTTCTCGTCTTTCAGCTTTTTATCAAACCTTGAAAACGACTTGGCAGTTACAGAGCTCAGCTATTGTTTCTGTGCTTGAAAACTAAAAATAATGTTATGGAACCACAGAAAAACTAACTTTACACAAAAGATGTTGGATTTAACTAAATTATTGTTCCTGTGTTGTAACCCTTACTCATAACCTTTCATTCCTTGAGTCAGTGGGGCTTTCTCACCAGTGAAAGCACATTTGTGTGATGGGTTTTGTGTTGCAACCCAGGCAATTGCAGCACAAATAGGTAAAGACTTTGGCTGGGCTTTCAGGTGAGTCGGGGGCTACTTGAGGAGCCTGTTTGCTTCCTTCAGCAGAGCGTGCTCTCATCCATTTTGTATAGTGATGCTGAGGAAAATGTCAGCTTTCTTCCCTTTGAACGAGAGCTAGAAGGGATGGTTTGGCTTTATTCTGGTTTCAGTTTTTGTTTTGGTTTTGTTCTAATATTGTCAAAATGTCTGGAGGGTTCTGGATATCTTCGTGGTTCCTAAAACTGAACATGGCTTCAGATTTTTAAAACTTGCTGTGTGTCAGAGGCTTTTCTGTAGATCCATCACTTGGAATGGTAGTGCATGTCCTCCTTCACTGAATGCAAACTTACAGGTGAGAATAACTGGACAATCATTTACACTTATTCTAATTCCTTACCCCATAAAAGGGGCCCAAATAATTTTTTTTTACCCGGGATAAGGCTGTACAAATTCAATGGGCTCTTCAAATCCAAATTCAAAGGAATCTTCAAAACTGAAGGTGGATTCTGACCTGCAGTATGGCAGGCAGAAACCCAAATGGCTGTAACATGAAATACTCTTTTTTTTTTTTTTTTCTCTTTCTGCTGGACATAGCAGGAAGACGGACTAGAGATCAGGGATCAGAACTAGGCAGAAGGCATTTCATAGGCTGTTCCTAGTTTTTGCAAAGGAAAACAAAAGTAATGAGCATCCAGCAAGAATCAAGCACACTTCACCGAATCGCCATGAAGCGCTAAGACGGAGAAGAATAAGAATACAGAGGCAGGAACTTAGGAAAATGTTCTTATTTGCAGACTGACAGATGCAGTCAGGATACAAAGGTAACCTAATTGAGTCGTGTGTAAGGATTATTAGTCAGGGAAGTGAGGCCAAATCAAGCCCAATAGGATTCAGTGGAAACAGGGCTATGATTTGCTAGGAAAAAGCAAGTCAGTTTGTATTTGCATTCTGATTAAAACCCCATAAAAATCCATGTTCAGTCAGTATAAGCTTTTTGACTAACCTAAAATCTATGCAAAACTCAATACGCTTTGTGACCTGGGATACCTTTAAGAATGCCTAAATGATGTAGGATACCAAGTCTTGTTTTCAACAGTGCTTTTGGGAATCCAGGTCCCATCTGGATGTCAGTAGGATTTGGTGGCTGTGCCACTTCGAACACAGAATGGACATTGCTAAATCTTCTGCGCATGTTTATTCTGAATATTTTAGAACAAACCGGGGTTGATTCAGAAACTGCTGCTCCAGGAACACAGCTCCAGAGTCTTCTCCTCGGCCATCCATTCTCTCTGGGGTCCCCTTGGAAGAAAAGCATATTGGGCACCTTTTGAAACATCAGTATCTTTATAGCAGAGCTCAAATACAGTAAATGTCATGGTAAGTGCCATCAATACTTATGGCAAAAGGCTGATCTCTCTACGTTTCTGTGTAGATTTAAAGGTTCTTATGTATATTATATCCTCTGAAAAGCCTTTTCCCCACCTGCTGTTCCAGACCAACAAATGCACGCGGTCGTTGTGCAACACTACCCCAGTGGTGGTTTCACAGTTAGACACCCTTGGCTGCACCCCAAGGCCCTTATTCATTCACACCTTCCCAACAAAATCCTTGGGCTCTTGCTGGGGGAAGGACCCTGCGCTTTGACCCTGTGGCACTGACCAGGACTGGGCCAGAAGTCAGCAGCCTTGAGCTGCACAGGTAAAAAAGAATCACAGCGGTTCCTGCAGCCCTTTGCAAAGCGTTTGGATGGAAATGATGCTGAAAAAAAATAGCCTGTTGTCAGTACTTGGTAACCTTGCCAGGTGCTCTCTGTATATTCAAGGGATCATCTGGGTGGTATCTGTCTAACGTCAAAAACTGATCTGTGTCGCTCTGAGGTGTCAAGCAAACTGGTTGCATGTAGACATGGAGACCTTGGTTGAAAAATGTGCAAGAAACAATTTACCCCTGAGAAGTCACTCAAGGTTCACACCAACCGTAGCAACCCTCCCTGAAGAGCCAGCTGGTCCATGGAGTATCAAAACACATGGGCTGACAGCATATCTCCAAAAGCAGTGTTTCTGTTCGAAGGCAGCGCGTCTCACCAGAAGGGCACAAAATGCGGCAGAGATGACATCCTCTTCTCACATCACTGTCACCGTTGCATATCAGCACAGCCCCTGTCACAGCGCGGAGGGAGCTCCAGGGTGGCATTCAATTTAAGCTTCACAACTATTGGCTTTCTTCTCAGCCCCTTGTGAGCATCATTTGCTCCAGATACCAGATCTACTAATGATTTTTTTTTTCCCCTCCCCCTTGCTCACACTTTAATTGCAGGGTATATGTAATACCCTTAGGAACAGCTATTGCCACCTGTATTATTATTTATGCTGTGAAAACGAAGCTTGTGGCAACATATTTATTAACACTGTGCCCTGGAATCACATGAGTTAACAGCTTAATTCTGTGATTGTGAACACTTTTCCTGATATGTTCAAGCACCATACATGTTTTTTAACTTCACATAGGGAAACTGGGAGCACAAGCAGGTTATAATTTTTACAGAAAATCTATTCTTAAAAAAAAAAAAAATCACATAATGAAGAAGTGATTTATCCATCTAATAGTGCCTGCCTTATAGAGCATAATGCCTTTTGCAAAAGAAGGAGTTAAACAAAACATTTATGCAGTATAAACTTTGCTCCTTAGCATTAAAATGTACTTTATTCACACTGTAGATTTCTCTTCCAGCCACGGCTATTGTTTGTCACTAACAGCTAGCTTTTGTGAAGTTAATAAATGTGCATAATAAGGACATAAAGGTATGGAGAAGTAATACTGTAATCCTTTTGTTTGGATAATCAGTCTAATGTATGCAAATTAAACCTTATTAGTACTAGGGTTTTGTGTCTGCTTATCAAAATGTGCCATTTTCATGAAAATTGGAAGTCCATTATATAAAGTTATTATTAACAATCATTTAGGAATTATATACGGTATGCAAATTAAAGTTGATTACAACTAATTAAGGGCTTTCTTTGTTATTTGACCTTGTCTGCTTTTTATGTAAATATGTTTCTTTTGGTCTGGCATATTTTTAGACTCAGAAAAGTATATTAAGACAAGTTACATTATGTATTTTTAACATATTTTTGTATTGCATAAAAAGCCCCTTGCTATTGTTTAAGAGCCTGGTTTCACGCCGGGCTGTTCTGTATGATGATATGTAGACACACTTGCCTTGCGGCTTTAGGATGGCTTTGCGAGATGGACCGGCAGCGGAATTGCAGTAACACACCTCCAAGGCTCTCCAATGGTTTAAGGGAAAATGATCAAAAAAAAAAAAAAAAATCCCCTGTGAAATATAAACAGCCTTCATGCCAGACTAGCCTTTGTTCCACTACTTATCGAACTGGCTAAGCCTTAGTTTAGAGGCTCCAGACACAGCTAAGTAATATGATTGGTCCCTACTTGCAAGGTACATTGCAGAATTTAATCGCTTGCTCTCATCCCCCGGACCACTGATCTCAGGATAAAAGACTTTTAACACAGACAACACAGCGAGCTCAGGAGCAGCAGCCTCCGGGAAGATTTGTGTACCTGTCAAAACCCGAGAAGGTTAGGCATTAAGTGAAATGAAAAAAATCTCCTGACGAAAACTTGGGTGAGTTGAATAATATTTCTATTAAAAACAGCAGCAGCATGTAATACAATTTTGATGTGTTTTATACATAAAGAAGAAACCTGCCATGTAAGCCAGTCACCAGTGTGAAGATGGGAGATGGCATATTTCGCGGTGTGTCAGAAAGAGATGTGTAATCAATACCTTCACACTTTCAGGCTTCCAGTCAGAATAAAACATGCACGAGCAAGAAAGACTAGGAAAGAAAAGGTTGAGACATAAGGGGTGTAAGGTAGGCATATATTAGAAATACGTATAAAACTTGTCATCACTTACCCTTTGAGTCTAAAAAATTGGGAGCTGAGGAAAGATACAGCATAGATCTTGGTGTTTGGTGAGATTTCCACAGCTTTGCTCACCTCTTTGGCACAAAAGGGTGGGCACAGGGGGACATTAATGCTAGAAAAAAACTTCTGCATGGGCAAGGTTATGTATTTAAGCATGAAACTGGGGATATGCTTGCCAACCCAGTTTGTATTCTTTCCTTTCTACATCCCCATTACCTTGTGTTTCATGTCAGGCCACCACAGAGCCTCCGTGGCTGGACATTTGGGGCTCATAGGGTTTGTCCCCTCTTGCCTATGGGAAGATGTCCCACTACCATACCCCTGTAGACAGCACCAGTGCCTGGCTAAGTGAGGGCTGGCCTCCCAAATGCTTGGAGACGGGTGGTGTGGGAGCATGAGTGTTCAGATCCAACTGGGGAAGGCGGGCACGCTGGGGTCAGACTGGGAGAGGGAGTATGTATTGCACCCTGAAAAGGGATGGTGAAGGTCTAATGTTGGTATGCCTGCTCTCCCTCCTCCTCCTTCTTTGGAGCTGCTGAAGGCCATTTCAAAAAGCTCTTACTTTGTCCGTTGCATAAGCAGAGGCTCCTGCTTAGGTGTCCAAATCCCTAGGGACTTACCCTATAGTCTCCACAGCTGGCCAAAACCCAGTCAGCTTCTAAGGCTGGCTCTTGAATATCTGCTGCAAACTGCTGGATGGGAAGTTACAAACTGCCGATTACTGGCATGACTTATTCAGCAACTATCTGAGAAGATATTTGAACAATTGGAGAAGTTGGTGATTTGTTCCCTCACAGTGGGACCACAAGGTGCAATTCAGCCGGTGACTTATTACAATGAATTGTCGAGGGCTATAGCAGGGACATTTTGCTCAAGGCTCTGCTGCTGGCGGGAGCTAAAAAATGGAAAATCAGAACAGGCAAAACACGTCTCTGCCGCATGGGGCAATGTCCGACCTCAGTCACCCTCCCTTGCAGCTGGCAAAGTGATGCTGAAGGCAGGAATGGAGCCGCCAGAGCTGCAGCGAGGTGCTACCCATGTGTGTGGGCTCATTTTGGGGATGAGCAGCCGGGCTACCCCTCGCTGTACTGGGCAGGATGGCAGCCCATTCCCCTGGGAGGGAGGTGACCAAGGGCCCAGCCAACACTCCTGCTGAATGGGTGGCACCAAGAAGCTGTGACAAAAAGAAAGTTTTTATTTCAATTTTTTTCTGGTGAAGAAAAAAAAATCTAAAAAAGACATAATTTCGTCTCTTCCACCTAATAAATAGTGAGCATTTTTCACCTCAGTGTTGGGAACTCAAGACACTCAAAAGGTGGAAAGCAAAGCTAAGAAGGGGTCTCAAATGATTTTCTCCAACAGAATAAGGATGAAACCCTGATGCCGTCAAAGGTAATAATTCAGGATTTCCCTCAGGGAGGTGAAAGTCATTGTCATGTTTTTAAAATAGTTGCAATTTTCTGTCTCTAAATAGCACAGACTACAAAATGTATTGCAAGGGGAATATAAAAATAGTCAAACTCTTCAAATCTTTTAATTCAATGAGAATGTAATATGCAATTAAAATTAATTATCTCATAATCGAACCGTAGACACTGATTATTGCATCATTTTCATAAGAGACATGCATCTTAACTTGCATAATTTCTGGTATCACTGCGCAGTTAGCTCAGGAAAGAATCTGGGCCCAAATGTATTCATTCCTTAGCGCTCAGAGTGGAGCAGTTGCGGATATGGATATGGCTTTTCCTTCACCGAGTGCTTTGAGCACCTCTTTGTGGGCAGAACCTCTATCCTTGCCCTTGGTGAGCAATTCATTCACTCCTCCCCAGCACCTCCAAATCGGTTCTGCTGCCCCATTTTTTATTCCCATTCGCCATCATCTTCCCTCCAGCTTCTGAGTTCCTCCATCTGAGAACCGTCTCCCTTCTTGTGGCTTTTCTCTTTTTGCTTTAACCTTTGGAGCTCTTCGTTCTTCTTCGTCTCGGAGGAGGGAGCAGAAAGATCCTGTATTTTGCCTTCCTCCAGCCAAGCCCGCAGTCGGAAGGCAGAGCTGGGGCCGGGGCAGGACCTGCCACTGCTGACCATGGCAGAGCAGAGTGGGGCAAGAGCAGATGTACCCTGAGCTGGCAGGTTGTGGGCAGCTTCTGCAGGTGGCATTTCTCTCTCTGAAGTTTAGCCTCCCATGACATCGGTGTTGAGGCCAGGTGAGTCACCCAGGCCTCTTTCCTGATGATGTGCATGAAAGGCTCTGCAGGGTGAGTTGCCCCAGCCCGGGCTGGTACGCGAGATGGGCAGGACGAATCACCTCTGAAAGCTGCCGTCTGTGCTGCTGGTTACTGAGGGAGCTAAGGCAATGTCTGGCTTTTAAGTGCTTACAGTTTGGTGAGATGAATCCTAGCTTCTAAGAAAAGGTGATGGCAGAGACTTGCTTCATTTAGCATCTCTGCTCTGCATGCTTCTGAGTTAGGTAACGTGGACATCTTGATTAAATGAGAGGGTAGTCATTGAGCCTCTCACGTCTTTTGTTCCCAGCCAGGCTTAAATGCCTACTCTTCTTCAGCAGGCATCTTCAGGTGATGACAACTTCAGAAAAGCAACGGTCTCTTCAGTCACCACCACCTCACAGTGGCTGTTGCCACAGATGTCCCCAGGCTACCTATCCTGGACTAGTGAGATCTGCAGAATCACATTGACTCTGCTTGATTCATTTTAGTTCAGTCTTCCACACATTGTCCCTTGTTCTTCTGACACAAGAGGCATTCCTGTTTTCAGCCTTCTTGTTAAATATAATGTCAGCTGGTAACTATGTGTGTTTCTTTGGTGTCATAATTGAATAGTGCTAAATATGGAGCAGGGCTTGGTTCTACTGCCTGTTTGCAGTATGGACCTGTGGTGGTACCCTGAGTGGCCTAGGGCATTGAGGTGGATCTGGCTGTACCTTCACCTTATGGTGAATTCTCCAAAGAGGAGCAAAAGAACTTCAAACTCCAGATTCTATTATAATATTCAAGTATACTAAGTAACTTAAAGGAACAGCAAAACATAAAACAATTGGGAAAGACAGACTAGAAATAAAATAGTTTTGTAAAGCAATCTCCTGTTTTCCACAATATCCTTGCAGGTGAGACCTTGCTTTCAGGCCTAGTGTCAGCCACCTCAGTGGCTTCATGGGTTGCATCAACTTTTTCAGAGCCCCCTTAAGGCTCTGATTCCCATGACAATTTTCTCTCCCCTGCTGGGTCCTGGCTACTATACATATATTTTTTGTATTTTTTTAGCACCATTATTTTAAAGCACCATTATAGCACCTTTAAACAGACCCCCATCAGCACCCAGGGCAGCTGATAAAAGAGGCTGGGAATGTCTTGGCCTGGTTATGCCCTGCTAATACCCTGGCTTCACGATTCCAAGTTTCATTCTCAATTGTTTATCCCGTTCATGTGCCATGCAAGTTCTCTAAGAATTGGGGTTTTTTTTGTTTGTTTGTTTTTTTGTTTGGGTTGGTTGTTTTTGTTTTTTGTTTTTTTTTTGTTTGTTTTTTTGTAGGATTGAGAGACATGATACCCCTCTCCTTTTGGACCTCTCTCTGGAATTTGCTCCACTGTGCTTTGGGCAGATGCTCTTAAGCAGATTCCTTCAGCTCTTCAGCTCTTTAAATTAGCGTTTCATTTGAAAATGATTCACTTGTGATTAGAAGAAAATCATGTTTGGATTCTCAGGATGGGGTTTGAGCAAGCCAAGCCTGTTCAGTCATAAGTAAGGAGCTTCTAGTTGTTTTCAGCAAAGACTGCTTTCCATAAACAAAGAAAAGCCTTTTATTTTATTTTTTCCTGCACATGTGAGCTGTAGGTAAAACACCCCTACCTATTTGGATGTAGATCAGTACCTTCAGGTTTCTTTCTTGCCCACAGTGCATGATGCAGTCTCTGATTTTTATTACACCATTTTATTAGCCCTGGATTAATTTCCTTTAAGGTACCCGGGAACAGCCTAATTTTGCTCTTAACACACTGATGCCATAAGGCTGAGACTTTGTGACTTCTCCAGTTTCTCAGACTCTGTTAATGACTGCATCCCACATTGGCTGGGGTCTCGGTGTGGCTGGATGGCCGTTTTTTCACCCTTTCCAAGCATCCTTCTTCCCACTTCATCTTTCAGAATATGTCTTCTGAAAATGTCCTTTTTTTTCTTGGCCTTTGTAACTCGTTCTGTGCAGGTTTTTTTTAATGACCTCCAGTTGCTGGGATCTCTTTGGCCTCTGCTGACCATTGGGAGTCATGTGAATAAGGACAGTACATAAGTGCTCTGCCTTGTTTGCCTCTTACTGGGCGGTACTGGATGAACATCTCGGGCTGGATGAACATCTCGGGAAGTCTTGCTAGGTGCAGTAGGAGTCTTTTAATAATGACGTATTAAAAAAAACCCCAAAAAACCCAACCCAAACAGAAAAGTGGATTTGCACATTATTCATCCTGATAAATATAACTATGAAATTGCTTTATAACTTTGGACACAGTTGGAGCTTTATAATAGGCTGTCAGTGAAGTAGCACCTGTGATCTTAATGCCTGGGTCTATTTTCCTGATTTTAGCTATAAATTCCATTTTACAATGCCAGGGGGATAGTCCTGGGTCTGCGGAGCGGGGTGAGGGTTTAATTCCCTCTGCCTTTCTCCCTTCCACCACAGCCTCAGGTTTCTCCAGTCCATCTCAGCTCTAGAAAACACTCTGATTTTTGCTTTCATATGGATGAGGGTTTCAAATTTGTCCACATTTTCTTAACTGTACTTACGCTAGCATATTTGTGTCCCTGTTAGATGTAGAAATAATTTTGTAGTTCAACTTTTTCAAAGAAAACAACTGTCAAATTATTCTTCAGAGGAAAGGAAGGAAAGAAGGATGAAGTGGGTGGAGTGTAAGTAACAATTACTGTAGGCTGATAATATTTAAAGATTCATAGAGGGATGTATTTCATGGGCCATACGTGTATGTAACAAATTCGCCTACTCTGTAATCCTTCTCTTTATTGACAACACAACAATCATCTCTTTCCAGAATGGTAAGCTGCAGAATGTTTTTCTCCTGCAAATGCTTCATTCGAGCTCAAATAACTAATGTGAAGCGTTATTACTGGAGAAAGCTGGCAAGCCTACTGAGCAGGTTAGTGATTCAGGCATAAATCCCTCACTGAAGGAACCTTCAGTGCCTGCTTTCTTTTTGAGTCCTAGACTTGATTTTCAAATTGAAGGAGGGTGCAGCCCCAGGGGGCTGCAGCTCCAAAAATTGCTCAGAATTTGTCAAAATTGGGCATTTACTTGTATATTGAAATATGGGAAAGGGAAATGTAATTTAGGAACCTCTTCTGCAGCCCTCGACCCCAGCTACCAAGAAGATGAGGAAAGCAAGTTAAGCAAGTCATGCATGCAGGATGCATAGCTGTCATTATATAATCTAACATTACTGAAATATATTTTCAAAGTGAGAATCACCCTCAAACTTCAAGCAAAACTGCCTTCTATTTCTTCAAACACAGGGGTCCATACCCATAACTTGTTTTCATATTTAAATTTAAAAATATTTTTGGCAAAGGGAAGCAAAGAGGAGAACCCAGCCACAGAGAAAGAAGAATACGTTTTCCCTTTCCTTCATTTTAAGTGATTTTTTTAATCCAGGACTATATAGTGGTGGGCTAATAATAGAAAGCGGTTATGAAATGCACTACCTTTTCCCAGCAGATTCTGGTGGCACAGCGTAGTCTAACTTTTGAAGATATGTCTGCTGTTCTGATGGATCCCGGGCCCTGGTTACTTATCCAGCACAACCACCTTTCAAACAGCCTGAAATGATGAAATAAAAACTTCGGGCAAAGTCAGAAGAAACGTAAGTGTGTGTTTCCTTCCCTGGGGCCTGGGGCAGATCCCAGTCCTATTACCCGTGGAAAACGCCCACATAGCCCAGCATTAAAACTCGTGGCTCTGGAGCAGCTCAGGCCCCATCCCATACTCTTCTCCCTCTGTGCTTCTGAGATAGCAGAGATGCCGTATCGTTATCTATACCTGTATCGTGGCACTTGAGCTTTTGGCTGGGAGGATGCAAAGTGGGGAGAAGGGGCTGCAGGCATAGGGCTGAGGTGGCCGGCTGCACCAGCATCCCCTCCTCGGGATGCCAGCCACGTGGGAGACACTGGCATCCTCCCGTGCCTCTCAGCTGGGCACCCTGCACACTGGCCAGGCATACAGGGACCCTAAGGTAGCTATAATTTAAGCCAGAGCTGCTCAGGACAGACGGTGAGAGCCGTGTGAGTGGCATCCTGCTGTAACCCTTTCAGCTGCTCGCACTGAGTATATTCCTGCAAGGGAGAGAATCTGTCTCACTACCTTTTCATTTTTTAGAAGAAAAAACAAAGACAAAAATATTTCTTTTTTTTTGTGCTTGCTTTTTCCCCACTTTGACTTTTCCTGTATATACCGGGTTTTGTATTTTCCCTTTTCCCTGTGTTTCGAAGACCCTTAATAAATAAAAGATGTGAACACAAAATTGCTATTCAAATTCGATTGTCTCAAATTATGTCTAGAATGAAACAAAAATCTAGTGATCTGTGATTTTGTGTGGCAAAGGCAGCTCAATGCTATTCAATCCAGTAGGATAGATATAAAGAAAGAGTATTAAAAAAAATACCAACTAGCAAAGAAAAGAAGAGGTAAGGAAAGTGCGATAAAGAACAGCTTAATACTTTAATGGTCTGAAGAGATTTTTCAACGAAACCATCACTAATACCTGGTATTCTTCTAAGCTCAGCTCTTACCATCACAAAACCATTAGCTCTTTGGTAGTCACAATCTTCCCTATATCTATATCATGTCTTTTCATTGCTTTTTATTTGTCTTTGTCTTCTTCTGCTTGACTGGTAACATGCAGCACCCTTGTGCTGTATACTTATTTCAAGACTGACTGCAACAGTTATAAATATCTCCTCGGCACTGATGGAGGCAAATAAAAAAGCAATGAGCTTCAGTAGCCGGAGTTCTGAATTGCTGCAGACAAGAGAGTCTGTCAATGAAGCCTTGTGAAATAAAAATATTGCTGGCTGGTTTTTGTAACTTTAAAGAAGAAACCTTTGATTATATTCATGATAAGAGAGATAAAATTATGATTAGAATCGCTTTTCCTCTTGCACTTTGATGCGGTACTCGAATAGCCAGAATGGATGTTTTCCTATATCAGCAGGACTGAGCTCGTTATCTCCTGAATATTTTGTCTTCAGGCACGATTTTGATGAAGATTTAGCAATGGGCTCTTAGCTCTGGCAGGGGGATTGGGGCATTTTGTGCTGCACCTCCTGTTTGAGGGAGCAGAAGAGCCCCTGGATTTGCTGTATTACGACATACACTAGCGTGTAAAGAATCACAGCGACACTTTTTCTGCCAGGTGCTGTGGAAGCTCTGCACATCTCATTCTTTTGTCTGCAACAGCAGCAACAGAGTTTTTTTCTCTGTGCTTTCAAGAAATAAACACCGTTTGAATTTGGTCTCCAAGCATAAACACAATTTAAAGTTAAAAGCTTAACAAAACCTTTTTAAATCTTGCTTCTTGCCAGTTATTCACAGTGTTGGGTATGCTCTTTAAATTAAAAAAAAAAAATTAAAGCTTCCCACAATTATGTGAGAGTCTGAGCACTTATTCCTTCAGCTCTGGTGTTTTTTGAGACCCATGCATCAGCTCATCTAGGGACATTCCTCGCACCATGGTCTTCAGTAGAGAAAGACAAACGATGGAGAATAGATCAGACAATGGAGTTGTGTTCTAGATGTTTACTATGTCTTATACAGTAGCATCTCCAGGAGTTCACCAAAGATTAAGACTTCAGAGCATGACAACTGACTGCCTAGGAATTTGTCAAAGTAGCGGAATGAAATTATCCAAAACAGATACGTGATCACAGAAACAGGAGTTGCATGGTACTCAGCAGTCGTAGCTTGCGGTGTGCTGAACCCTTGTCCGAGGGCTGTGCTTTGCAGGCCTTTCGGGCAAAGGTAGCTTTTGTAGGGAATGTAGGGAGAAATAAAGCAGTCCCTCTGCAGAAGCTGGTGCAAAAGTTCTTCATGTGCAAGGAGTAAAGCTTGGACTTGCTTTGGAGATGAGAGGATGGTCAGGTGACACTGCTGGCAGACTGAAGGTAGGAATTAATCATGAGATAAGAGACCGGGTGCTACACAGAGGGATGAGCTACGTGCTGAAGAACCATAAAGGTGAAGACTAAAAACTTGTGGTCCATGAGTGAAGACAGATGGCAACAGATATTTCAAATTCACGGTTGTAATGAAAATCCAAGAAAGGTCATGTTGCCACTGGTGTCTTGAATGGGGCTGAGGCTCCATGCCGATGTTTTGTGAATTAAGGTTTTGCTTGTGTAATGGCTTAACACCAGCACATGTCAGAGCGACAAGTGAAATCCGGGCTGCGATTAGACTGCTGGGTCTGGGGAGGAGAGTAGGAGCTGTTTCACCATTCAGTGTGGGTGAGCAGCTGAGAAGGGTGCAAAGCCCCCGGCATGGCAGAGATTCCCGAGGCAGGCAGAACCAGGCAGTGCCGGGAGCTGCAGGGAGGAGCCGGAGGGAAATCAAGTGGGGAGAGGTCCTACACAACCTGCCCCTGGGCTGGCTTTAGGAGCTGCAGGTGTTTTCATCTCAGCAGCAAGGAGCAGACCTAAGGATAAAGGCTGAAGGAAGCTTAAGAAAGGAATGGTTTTCCCCCATGGGGAGTGGGAACATTTAAATTCCCTATTGCCTGTGACATCTGATCATGCTAAGTAGCATCCTTCCAACTCTGTCAATACAAGTAGAACTTAGATATTGATCATTCAGGTGGTGCATGATGGATAATTTCATCCTTGTACAGTACTCCTTATGCAAGCTGCTTTGCTCAGTTAAACTCTGCTCAGCAGAGACTATACAAATCTGCTGTAAAGTTCATGCCATGACCACGTTTCCTATCAATTTCTCCACCGGAACATATATTAATGGAAACATGGGGATATATTAATTGTACCATTTTGAATAAATGCAACCTTAGCAGAGTACATTTTTTTATTATTATTTAATAATTATGAGTTCAGGCTTTTCTTCATTTCCTGCTGTGAGCTTTTAAAAGTCACTGCAATGCTGAAACATAAATAGAGTACGTGATGTAACACTTTGCCTAGGCAAATATCATAGACATTTTTACCCCAGTAAAATGTAATGAAATTAAAAAAACTTGTTCAGCTCATTTGAAATTTTGCTCTGTTGAAACCGAATAAGGGAAAACCCACATCAAAACGAAACAATATTTACTTAAAACAATTAAACTAACATTTGCTAAGATATGAGTAAGCAAAACATGAGAAAAATCCACAGAGAGCATGAAAATAATAAAGTTTTTTGGAAAAAATCTTTAAAAATGTGGATAAGAAAATATCCAGCCTGCTTAAGTTTTCCTCAGCCGTTCCATTCTGTATGTAGCAAAACCCAGGTGGGACGATGCTCAGATTCTCCCAGGCAGCAGAAAGTCAGAAATGGAGTCCAACATGAGCCATGAGGATAAGGCGACCTGGTACCATCTGGAACAGATGGATTATCATCTTTTAGTCTCTCATCGCTTGGCCACCAAACTCCTGTATTCTCTCCCTTCCCCCTCTCCTGTTTGGCTCCTTCCTATTTCCTTGTCTTTATATTTTTTCTTTTCTTCTTTGTCTTCCTTTCTTAGCCACTTGCCTTGTTCTGACAATATGATTACTTAATACTTACCTGCCAAATTAACTGACTTATTTTACCAACGAGTGGATATACCATTCCCTGACACTCGGTATTTGACAGTCCCACAATCTTTTCTATGTCCGTGAGGTACATGCTATAATGGGAAAATTCCAGTAAGTACAGTGGGCTTTTTCTACAACATGCTACTGTTACATACCAGCATGAATGTGTGTTGGTTTGCCCTCTCTGTTTGACTTTTTAAGGCAATAAAATGTGAATAATTAAAAAAATCTTTTACAACCCACTCATCCTCTCTCCTTTATTCCAAAAATCACACCCAGCTGACCTCTTACTGAGAACACCGTTCCATTCTGCAAGACTCTGTCTTTTCACAATGAAAAGAAAAAACCCTATTCAGCTAATTGAGCAATTTGCTTAACTGGATACACTGTAAAAACGTATAGTGGAAATGCTAATGTATTAAGTATGAGTGTGTATTTGTATGCGTGGGGAAAAAGAAATGCTATATAGATGCTGTAGTTAGAATGCTGCATAAATACCTGAGGCAAAACAATTGTTACTGGAGGTATATTTTAAGGTTTGCCTGCTAAGAGTTGTTCGTTGTCAATAAAATGGAAGTAAATAAAAGGAAATTGCTTAAATTTGACCTGAAGTTTATTGCTTAAATTTGACCCGAAATTTTTTTGTTGAATGATACATACAGAGCTTGGGAAATCATCTTCTTTTGCTTTTTATTAGCATGGTACTTGGAGCCTAGCCATGGCTCTGGATACCTTTGTGCAGAATGCACCGAGAAACAACGGGGTCTCCTATGCCAAAACACTTACAATGTTTTGCAAGACGACAGCCAGAGCAGGGAACATCTGTAGTACTCTGATCATGCTGGTCAGGGCAGTAGGTTGTAGCACAAGAGCCACCCCAAATTTAGCAGTGTTTTGCAGGAGAGCGGGAAGAAGGGATTTGAAGGAGAATGGTGAGATGACTTTGTCGGTGATTATCAGGGGTCCTTCAAAGTGTGAAGGACAGTATTAAAAATCATGAAACACCATCATGTAGATGACAGAGGTTGGAGCTGCTGGCCGATAAAAGCAGAAGGTGACCTCTTGTGACTTAATAAGAGGTGGTGCCAATGTGTCAGTCAGCTATGAGGGGGCATGGAGTGAAGTCTGGCAGTCTTTTTCTGATGTGATAAAATGTATCAATTTCTTGGACTTGCCAGAAGAAGAACTTAAAGTTTTTGGTAAGGAACAAGGAGTAAAAAAGATAAAATTCCACTCTAGTGATCATGCATACGATGTAGTCACACCAGACAGCCAGGACAGATTTGGCAGACGGGCGAACCACATGTTTAAAGTCACCTGTGAAGTTGTTGATCGCTTTTCAATGTTATATGGAGTGCTGAGTGCTGCAAACCCAAAAGCCACAGTCCCTCCCCGTTTTCCTCCATTTCAGAAACAATTTAGTTGCCACATCTTTGGTTTCTCCTTTCCTCTAAAGTGGAAGGGGGCTGAGGCTCACCCAGGAGCTTCCCCTGTTGCACAGGGGTGCTAACAGGAGAGCTGGAGTGGAGGCAAGAGTGGCCAAAAATAAGCTTTTTAAGAATAGGCTACTGACTTCTTTCTTTGCTTGTTTTCAGTTCCTGAATATTGCAACAGTGCAGTACCTATGTAATGTATTTACACTGAAGAATACTCTGCCAGGAATCAGGTATTTGAGACTCCCTTTATGAAATCTGTAGACCTCCCACCTTAAAACCATGATTGTTTTGCTAGGTAGCAGAGACAGCAACATCAGAGAAACCTTACAGCAGAGTACACTGGGAGGGTGAGCAGTGGAGGGGAATACCAAACTGGAGTTAGGAAGCAACTGAGAGACTGGGATGAGATAATAACCATTTCTTTATCACTATTTTTTTCTTATGTCTGGGACTGTTTTCTTCCACATTATAAAAATGAGACAATGGGAGCAGCTCAGCAGTGTTTGACATTTAAGTCTTCTGAAAATACAAGGGTGTACTGAGTTGCTGGTGTGGTACACACTGTGTGTACAAAGCTCACCAGTCTTTTTAACCCTATACATTTACCTTGTTTTTTCCCTTTTCCTTACACAGTCAAGGCCTCCAGATGGGGTCCATCATCCTGCAGCAAGACACTCCTACTGATTCTCATCAGCAATATATAGATTTGTTTCCATTTTAACACAGTGAGAGATGACAGAATAAGGTTTGCATTTGCTAAGGAGAACACCAAAGGTCCATGACTAATAAAGCAAAAGTATGGTTGCATCCCTGACAGAAAAATTTCCCAGAAAGGTCTCTGAAATCCTCCAGTAGAAGATGCTAGTTGGCAGCATTGATTTGTTAAACCTTCCTTGTCAGGTGGTATGATTTATACCCAGTTTATAAAGAAGTAAGTAATAGCTTGCAGAGGTGAAGCAATTTGCCCACAATCCCCAAAAGGTAGCAGAATAAGGAAAGCAAACCATCTCTCTGCCCCTAGATAGCTCCAAGATCACCAAATTTTTTTACAGTGAGAACAATCAACCACTGGAACAATCTCTCCAGGGACGTGGTGGAGTCCCCATGGCTGGAGGTTTTCAGGATGGAATTGGACAGGCTGCTAGACAATCTCATCTGGGCTCCCTTTCCCATGAAATGTTGGACCAGATGATATTTTGAGGTCCCTTCCGAGCTAGGCTGTTCTATGGTTCTGTGAAATACAAGCCAGGCTTAGAAAGAGAAAATTCCCCCACCGGGAAGCTAACAACAATTGCAGACCTCCAAGGAAGGACTAAATCTAAGAGTGAGTGAGGGAGCTTTTCTGTCCAGAATCCATTTCATTCCTAGCCAGTTCAAAACCTCTTTTATACACAGTGGACAGTTTTTGCATGTTGTGTGGGAAATAAGGAAATGGGTTTATTTTTCTTCTTTTACCTTCTCTCCACATACACTAGCAACTTTATGGGCAGGTATTTGAAGATAAATGGATTGTGTCTCTCACACAAAGGTTTTAAATAAAACGTCTCTTTTCTGACTAAAAAGTAGGTTAGTCAATTTTTAGTGACTTTCTCCTTCCACTGAAAATCATCAGCTTATATTTGCTGTAAAAATGACACTATCATCATAAAAGCTCCTTCTGTTGGGATTCACTGCACCATTTAAACCAGATAGCAGTGTAAAGTCCTAATGGAGAAATAAACATTTGAGCATCTTTCCTGATACCGTAATTGCCACATTTAGGTGCTGCTGTACGTGAAAACAGAAGTACATGGAAAATTTCCTTGTTCATTCCATATGCTAGAAATTTTACCATACTGCCTGCATATGTTGTTTGTTATATATGTGTGTGTGTGATATACACCAAAGCAGAAGTTTCCTTTCTCTTTATGTGGTGATGGAGATGCTTTGTGACATAAAATGTAACTCCATTCCTGTTGCATCTTGGAAAGAAAAGCTCAGATTAAAAAAAAAAAAAGAACAACCAACAAACCAAACCTGCTGAGAGAAGAGACAAGGAAAAATGGCAGCAAGAAACTCTGAAGCTAGAAGTGTAGCAAAATGATGGTAGCAGAGATGAAATCTTAAAGCCAGGAAGATATGACAAAATTGGTGTGCAGCACTCAAAATTCCTTGATGTTGTTTGGTAGGATGCATAGTCATACTATGTTCCAGAGATTTTTCTTCTGTACTGGGACAGCTGGCCAGCCCTGCTGAGCCTCTGCAGTCCCGACTGGGGAAAATCCGCCACCTTAGCTGGGATGTGCTGGCACAGCTGGGAAGCTCAGACACTGGCACAGGTGACCCCGGGATGGGGTCCATTGCCTCATTTTGCTGGGTTAACACACTCGGCACCCTGGGTCAGAGAGGTACTTACAGCAGCCCCTGTCATGTTGTAGCATCTCTCTGGCAGAGTGCTTGGCTGTGATGGTGGAGAAGTTTGGCTTTTGGGAAGTGGGTGTTCAAATGTGTTCTCTGTTGCAGGCACGTATTTAGGATAAGTTTAATGTAGGTGCCCTAAGGAAAGAACTTGACTTGATAGATCAAAGTAGGGAAAAGGGTGCTGGCTGGGGAAAAAAAAACTCCACTGAATTACCCTGACAAAGGGCACTTGTAGTGTTAGGAGGTCTGGGTGTAGGAGTGTACAGATTGGGGAACATATTTTGTTGACCTCTTCTCCCAGAGTAATTGAAAATTATTCAGCTCTGCTGAGTGTAACTGCCAGTAGCTTCTGCTTCATATAATTGAGTTCTCTACCCTCAATTTGTTTGCCTGTGTTTCAGGCTTTGAAAAAAATAGCACTTAACCTTTTATTGTTTATTCAGACTTATTTAGAGAAAACAAAAATCTCTGTGGCTGGCTGTATCAACTACACACATTTTTGCTGAGCTCTGGAATGAGGTGAGTGTCAATAAAAAGCAGCTCAAAACCTCTTTCTTCCAGGGTTATTACTGGCAGTGTAAACATTTTTGAGCGATATTGGATGTCCCTGAATATGTTAGCATGTGGAATGGATACAGCGCTGTTCCTCTCAAAGGACTCAGCACATATTTGTGTCAGGCAGATACCTCATGGGGCAGGTGCCTGCAATTATTGTGTCATCTGCGTTTGGGATTTCACCCAAAACATGAGAAACCCTAAAAAGTAAAAACATTAGAAAAGTGGTATTTGAAGTGTCTTGATCTCAGAGAAAATCTCACTGCAGTTGGAATCCACTGCTCAGGTATGGAACTTCCCAATGCAAAGTTCAGTGCTGCTGATGAGATGGGTGGGATTTTCTTAGATCACAGGCATCTAGCCTGGGTTTTGCCTCATCATTGTCCTCTCTTCCACCACGTTTAAGAGGAGGCTTTGCACCTCTCTGCAGCTGCTTTAGACCTCAGAGTACCTCTTATGCAACCTGACTCCTACCTCTCTTATTCTAGTATGTTTAGCCAAATTTTTTGATGTGTAATTCTCAGGATGACATCTCAGTGGCAATGAAGTAGGTATATTGGTTAGATTATGCCCAAAGCTTTAAGCAGAACTGATTTATTTACTAGCAACTGACCCAAATTGCTTCATTTTTCCAATGTCTTGACATTTCTTTGAGGCCAATTTCTTATTCTGTGGACCGATGTGTACTCCCAGACTGCCAATGACCCCCTGTGCAGTGCTGGTGTTACCAGCACTGATGGGTAACTTCTGACTGGCATATCATGTGTGAGAGAGGCATTTTTAATGTAGGTCCATGGTGACCTTATATTTTCTATTCTTGAGTCTTGCTCCTTAAACTGGGCACCAGGCAGCAGGCTCCTTGGATTGGGCTGCCTGAGAAGGCAGGCAGTAGGTTTGCAGTACCTGGCAGGAGATTAAAGAGGGTTTACAGAACACTGCGGGCAGGGAGCTGGGGAAGATCAGTGTGGATGTGGATGCCAGGGAGCAGGGTACTTCATGTTGCCGGAGAGTGAGCTGGGGTAAGAACTCAAGAGCTTTCGTTCTGCCTACAATGGCTCAAATTCCTCAAGGTGACGACCTGCTCACGGAGGACCTGGCCCTTGCTCTAGGGTCTCTGACATCTTGAAGTGCAGCTGATGAGTTGGGTCTACATCCCTTTGGCTGGTAATACCCAGAAAGGGAAAGTCTTTGTTGAGGTGTTGTGGAGCTATCCTCATTGCTGAGGAAAATCAGTGATAACCAAATGAGGAGTGACCCCCTTCCCTGGGCATGTGCCCTTCCTACAGACCTTCACAGTGGTCTTGGCAGCCTGGAGGTACAGTCGCTGCCCAGGACATGGAACACATGGCCACTGTGGACTCCTCTGTGACTACAATGCAGTAGCAAGTGTTTTCGCTGGCTTGTAAATCCAGTGATTTCAGGACTCATTTTTGCCATCTGCGGCAAAGGAAACACGTACAAGCCATGGGAGTGTACTTGTGGAGTGGGGAATACAGAAGGAAAAGCTTGTGCTTTCCCCTTCAGCCTCTGATTTCTGTGCTTTTAGCTTTTCTGGTGGGTAGGGTATGTCCTGTGGCAACCTTCGTGGTCAGGCACAGCAGATTTTGGTGCTCTGAAAAGAAAATTATGACTATCCTCAACCTCTACTTTTCAGAATAAATCTTGTCCAGAATAGCTCTATTGTTCCTCAAACAGTAGAAAACTGTTGGCTTTCCATGACTTTGGCAGGGTTGTAATACCTCTGAGGGTGTGATTTTGCCTGAGACTGTGTCTGTGAATAACCTTTCATATGCAAGTGATCTTGCAAACATTCTGGCATGTCAGTGTTGTTACAGGTTTTTACATGCATGAATGTACATGACTGTTGGAACTGAGGGCTTAGGCATGGAGATGTTATTGTTTGCACAGGTAGCCATTTTCCAAGTGTAATGTCAAAAACCTGTGTTCAGTCTGGATTGTTTCCTACAGTTCTGGAGGTTTATCAAACTATCTAACTTCCTCGTTGGGACTGTGTGTAGTTGTTTCAGAGAGACCCACTTGTCTGAACAAATGAATGTTCATTATGTTTTAAAATTAAAAGGAAATTGGACTTGTTTTTGCAAAGATGCCCATAAGACTTCTGTTTTTTTTTGGCAAATGGATCCAGACAATGTATTTGTGTACAACATTCTTCACATACATGCAAGATGCATTTCCTGATGGAAAAAATAATCCAAGCCTATAGTTGTGCAGTTCTTGACTGCCACTTGACAGAGGAAAGAACCGTATATAAACACATACCTGCTAATAAATAGCAAATACAAGCATGCCGGTTTCATGTTGCTCTGACTCTGGAATGTTTACCATTGTCTAGCATGCTTCTTTCATTGCCTTGCCCATGATTTCCTACAGTCACAGGAAACACCTATAGGAAATAGACTGGCCATCGGATGCAAAGATCACAGTCATCTCAGCCATTCATTACTGCCTGTCATATTAGAAGAACTGAGGTTATGACAGTGTTTCCTCCTTAATCAGCTGGAAGAGAAAGGTCCTCCCAGGCAGGTGAAATACCACTTACTTTCCTCTTACAAAATGGAATGATTTTGAGCACAGCCAAGCCATTAAAGATTTTGCAGTGTTGCGGAAAGGTTGCAAGAGGCCACTCTGTTGCTGACACAAGCTGGGTGAGTTTAAAGGCCAGATCCTCAGCAGGTGCAAACGGGCACCCTTCAGTTGATGGAGCTACCGATACACCCCAAGGAGCCCTAGAGAATTAGACTCAGCCAGAGGGCCTGCAATGACGCAATTACTGTTTTGCTTTCTCAAATATTGTTCCAGTAACTTCATTTGATTACTTTTTTTTCTTGTTCTGTTAGTGAATGTAATCCATCAGAATATGATTTTGTCCTCTGCAGTACAGTGTATTATCAAGCCCATATCTTTCTGTCCAGCCTGCTTACTAAGCTGGGCACAGTGAAGGCATGCTCTGAATGCATCTAGGTTCACATTTAAATCATGTCTGAAATTCTACAGTGGTTCACTTTCTTTCTTTCTCTCTCCTTTCCTTTTTTTTTTTTTTTTTTTTTTTTTTTTTTTTTGTCTAATCACGAGCCATAGAAGCTTTTAATGGCCTGTTTTGATACCTGGAAGTACTATGAAGCCGCTGCTCATGATACAGTTTGGGTTGAGCCTGGTTGGTAGGGACAGGTTGAAAGAAGCAATCTAAATAAAAGTGCATGGCCTCGTGGACCCAAAATTGGTTGCCTTGCCAGTCCCAATTCATTTATCTCACAAAAAAACCAAACAGAAAAAAATCCTCAGCAAATTCCTATCAGTTTCACAGGGGTCATTTGCTTCTCTGGCTTCCACTAAGGATATCATTATGCTCTTTAGTCCTAACCCAGTCGTAACCTGCTCAGCTTTCTAAACAGTTAGTTTAATTAATCCCCTGTCTTTCTGATTGTGAGTGCTATGTATTGCAAGTGAGATTCTGATGCAAAGCATCACTAAATTAATTAGTTTTGGCCCTGATCCACCAGATTTAATGGGGGTATTTGCACGTTCAAAGGTAGACAACTGTTGAAGTGCCTCATTGAATGGGGCACTTCTCCCTTAATGAGAGGGGGCTAGGCAGCTTGGCCTCTGGCTGCTGTATGAAGTTAGCAGAGGTACTTACTGCCTTGGCAGACAACCTCTGCTCCTGGTAAGCCATGACGATATTGTAATTATATCTTGTACAGAAGTGGAACACCTTGAATAATCTTCATCTTGTTTTCTGCCTTCTTCTTCCGTATCCCTGCGTTACCTCGTATTGAAGATGTTCCCACTGAATTTGTCGTATTCTCTATGCGCATCTCAAGAAGCGCTCTGGTTAAGGCCATGTAATCTCTAGCTTGAAAGGTTTGATCAACGACAGCTTAGATGTCAGATTCTTAACAGAATTAATCCTGTCTGTTCATGGACCAATACTGTCAATTTGATTCCTGAGCAGCATCTTACTGTTATCTTGTAGACTGAGATTAAAATTGATGCTATCTTTGGGTTGTTGCAGGACAATAGTGTATTCCACATCAACAGACACCGATTGTTAACTTTTCATCAGCATGTACGTAAGGGAGATGGAGGGCAAACATTGCCAACCTGGCTTTGGTTCCTGTGGCTGTTTAGAGCACCCCACTGAGCAGCTGAAGCTCTACATCCTCCTTCAGTAAAACTCTGGCCCTCCTGAAATTCTGACTATTTCCCATCCACCTCACTAAAGCCAGAATTTCATTCTGTGAATTTTCATGGCCTTTTCTCAGTATGGGAGAATACCTGTGCCCAGCAGCACATGCCGAGATTCAACAAACAGCATTGCAAAGCTTTTTAAACTGCCACTCTCGCAACAGTGTCTTGATAGTTTGGCCTTGTTGTGTAAGATGCTACTTGAGTTTCACAGGTATATGTTATAGGTGAAGCATTATAAGATGCTGAACTCAACAGAGAAATCACAGACCATGAATTTTGTCCTTGGATTTGGAGGATGAAAACCAAAACGACTCAGGTAAAATAGCAACCTAGTTTGTGAATCTAGTGTTAGCAAGTGTGACACGATCCAGTAATCTGAACTGCCAGGTGGGGAACTTTAGCTTTACTGGTTTTTATTTCCTAGTACCCCGGGTTTCCAGGCAACTGAGGTGGATAAAATCACAACTTCAGGACGACCTTTCTGCTCAAGGCAATAGTGATGCAGTGCTTCATCTTGAGAAGACAACTCTGAACGACTGGGAAACTGAGGTCCTGCCTGACTCATATGGCTATTCAGATATTCACTCCCCCAAAGGGGAGTGTAGAAGTTCATCTTGAAAATGGAGGCCTTTGTCCACTACTGAACAGTCTTGCTGGGAGAATCCTGCCTCCCCTCCAAAAAGAAGCAACAGTGTAATGGTGCTACTGTGGGTGAGGGGGTGCTGCTTGGGGCAGAGGAATAAACCCCTGGTTGTCATGGAATCAGAGAATCATAGAATGGTTTGGGTTGGAAGGGACCTTTAAAGGACATCTAGTTCAGCACCCCCTGCAGTGAGCAGGGACAGCTTTAACCAGATCAGGTTGCTCAGAGCCCCGTCCAACCTGACCTTGAATGTTTCCAGGGATGGGGCCTCCACTACCTCTCTGGGCAACCCGTTCCTGTGCTTCACCACCCTCATTGTAAAAAATCTCTTCCTTATGTCCAGTCTAAATCTACCCTCATTTAGTTTAAATCCGTTATTCCTTGTCCTGTCACAACAGGCTTTGCTAAAAAGATTGCCCCCATCCTTCCTATAGGCCTACTGCTCCAGCAGCAGTGACTTCAGGCTGTGGTCTTTCCCAGCATTTCTGCCTTAGTCCAGGACTACTCTAGCAACCCTGGTGCTTTTTGACAGACCTAAAATAAAACAAAAAAATGCATCTGCATGGCCTTCATGGCTCCTAAGTCTTCCCCTTGGTCAAATGCATGCATGATATATGCTTAACTACTTTTAGCTTTAGGTTGTGCTCAAGTGGGAAAGAAGTAAACACTCAATGGAGTCAAGGTGCAAACCAGCCTGAAGGGAGGAATTTCGAGGAATCACAGCCAAATATTGCAAGTTTTGTTCGCCCTTGTTCTGGAAGGGATATGAGCGGCAGTATAGTATCTGTCCAAAAAAGTCAACATCCACCCTGAATGGTTTTTCACATAAATAAAAGTTTGCAGGCCCTGTGCCGCATACATCCTATTTCTGATAATTACAATTTTGCTTGATTGACTTGCTTTTCCACAAGGTGCCCAGGCCCTGCTGGCTCTCCGGCCAGGCACGACAGGACTCTCATCTTCACCAGACCCAGGATCCTGACCTGGAGCGGCCCACGCGAAGGGGGACATTTCCCTGGGGCACTGCCCGGCCAGCCCAGGGCGGCCGGCGGCAGGGCCGGCCCAGGCGCCCAACGCCGGCGCGCGTTCGAGGCGAGGAGAGGGGTAATGAATACATGGCAGCCTCCGGTGGGAGCCCTGCCACTGTTAAATTTGTAGCCAATTAGCCGTGTTGCACAATTCCAGCAGAGTAACACCAGTCTCTATAGACCCGGTATAGAGAGAGAAATTAGTTTAGACAAATACCTCTTAATCCCTTGTTCTTGGCTGGCCTGGAGCGCCTACTGCTAAGTGCTAATAGCATTGGGAAATCCCAATTCCCAGTGTCAAGGGCTTAGAAGAATCAGTCTATTAAAGGGAGACATTTATTTTGCATTAGCTTTGATCAGCGGCTCCTAGGTGAAATCTCCTTAAATAAATAAACGGCGCGGCCTCCCGCTCGGGGGGACGCGGGCTTCACACCGGGCGGCCGAGGGAGAGGGCGCCGGGGCCGCTTTCCGCCGGGCGTCGCCCCCTCGGGAGCAGCCGCCTGCCCGGGGCGGGCACCCACGCAAGCCCGCGCTGCCGGCCGCGGGAAGGGGCCGGCCGCCTGCGAGCCGGGCCGGGCCGCGCTGTGCCGGGCCGGGCCGGGCCGTGCCGGGCCGTGCCGTGCCGTGCCGTGTCGCGCTGTGCCGTGCCGTGCCGTGCCGTGCCGTGCGGGGCGGCGCGGTGCCAGCCCAGGCGGCTGCGGCGGCGGCGGCGATGGCGGCGGCGGTTGGGCGATCTCGCGCTGCCCCCCGGCGGCCGTTAACGGCCGTGCTGCCGCCCGCCGCCCCGCGCCCGGGCTGGCTCCGGCTCGGCGGGCTGAGGCCCAGCCCGCCCCCCCACCGCCGGCGCTGCCCCCGCTCCCTGGCAATTCGGCAAGGGCAGGGCTGGATCCCCCGCCCCGCCGGGGCCCGGAGCAGTCCCGCCACCCCGCTGGCAGCCTGCTGCGGGGCGGCCCCGTCGCCGTCCCCAGACCCTTGTGGCGGCGCTGAGCGGGGCGGCGGGGCCGCTTGTCCCCCGGGCCGGGTCGGTCTTCGGGCAGGGGAAGCCGGTGCCTTGGAGGGTGGGCGTGAGCCCGCCTGGCCCGGCCGTGGGCGGTGGCGGCTGGGAGCCGGTGCTGCCCCTCCGGGAGCCGTGACTCAAGGGAGGGCCAGGGAGCCCCAACCCACCCACCGGGGAGCCGAGTGGGGCAAGCCGCACGGTGAGTGGCCTTGCCCTTTCCAGCGCCGGCCACCGACACCCATTTTGAGTATTAAAATGTCACCGTTCGAATGCGAACGCATCGGTGTGGCAAAAAAGCTTGAATGAAATTACTCGATCAGCGCCGCTGTACCCTGTCCTCGTGTCAGGTAGCTGGAGACTTTCCATGGCATTAAAGGATAATATCTTGCACCTGGGGCTGCATGAGGAACAAGAGTGTATTTTTAAGCTTCAGCCTCCCCATGTATTCTAGATGCAATTTGCCAAATGATACTGATGTATAAACAAGCTAACCATATAATAAAAGATGGAAATTGTATGGGAAGCTTCCCGGACACAATTATTAGGCCCTTGTAACATTATAACATTACTTATGTGCTCCAGAAGCTTCTGGGACTGAGGAGAAATTGCACTGACGCATGCAAAGTAACTTAGGAATCGACCAGCATTTTCAGATCACAGAGTGGCATGCAGGGGAAAAAAATAATGTATTGCTCCTAAATACTAATTATTTGCATGCACTGGGTCTTGGTCCGTAATTGGAATGTGAGCAATCTGTACATACAAAATGTAGCAATTTCTGTACTTATGTAAGTAGCTGTTATCTAAAAATTACATAGCTTACTACTGTGTTAACTTTATGACTGCTTCCTGGCATTGCTTGGACGCGCGGTACCTGCAGAAGGCACCTGCTGGGTTTCTGAATGCATCAGGTACATCCTAGCATTTCCGTGACTTCGGAGGAATGTTAATAGCCTGACAGTAGCACAGCAGGCTTCGCGGAAGAGCGGCGGGGAGGGAGGATGAGCAATGACGGTTACATTAGGGCCACTTTGCGACTGTCTAAAATAATTTTACAGATGAAATACCCATATCTTAATAAAGGATGTGAAGATGGAATGGGTGAAAGTTGGTTTTCTAAGTGGCCAGCTTGCAATTACCCCATTATTTTTCAGCTGTAAATAGCAAACGTGGCTTCAAGTTCCTGCTTATCTCCGAGCCTTTTTTTCAGGGGGACTGTTGGGTCTGTGCGATGGCCTTCTAATCCACAGATTGGTTATTGGGGTACGCTTTTGCTCTGGTCACCTTTTCCATCCCCCTTGGCCTTTATCCTCTAAGTTAGCATCTGTTACGCTGTGGTTGCACCTACATTGTTAGGAGCTAATAGCCATAAGCTGCCTCTGCTCTTGCTCCAGGGGAGCCAGGTAGGCTCTTCTGTGTGATGGGGCCTCAGCTCAGCTTGAAGGCATGATTACAAGAGGTGAGCCCAGTTTATGGAGCAGAGCTGGTGTCCCCTTTTCTTAACACTCCCACGTGTATGGGCTGGACGTACTTTCTGTTATGGAGAGTGGCAGGGGTCAGCTGTCAGTGTGGGGTACTGCAGGGACAGGACTTGGCCATGTGTCATGTGTAGTTCTGTAATGAATCAACACCTTTGAGTGAAAGAGTATTTACTGGCAAATTCCCCAGCTGCAAAGTGCTCAGCACCTTGGCGGTGGGAAATGTGAAGAGTACTGGAGGTATCTTGGCTGTGGCCAAGATACCCAATGGCTAAAGTTAAGGTAAAACGAAATTCATATTGGAAATAAGATGTGGATTTTTAACATTTAATTCACTATTCAGATTGCCGGGCGATATAGCAGATTTTTTTCGCATTGCTTTTAAGTTTTTAAATGAAGACTGGATGTCTTTGTAGAAGATATACTCTAATCCAGAAGTAAATTGTTGGGATCAATGCAAGAATTACTGGATGAACTTCTCTGGCCCTTGCTATGCTGCATGTCAGACTAGATGACGCTAACAATCACTTCTGGCCATAAAAATGTATGAGCAGTAGAAAATTATAAGTTTGGGAAGAATAAAATGATATGAAATTAACTCCAAAACAGAAATATTTTTGCAACATAAACTCCTCTTTAACTTCTGTTGCATTATTTCACATTCTCAGTGAAAGCAACACAGATTCATAGTTGTATTTTCACATTAAAAGCAACAGCTGAGAAACTTAAACAAGGAAAAATTAATGTAGGTCAAAAAGTGAGGGAACTGACTCCCAATAAAAGGTCTGTCTGCCCATGTTAGTTTGCTAATGAGTTTTTCTATGGAGGAACAGCTTCCTGCAGCCATTGCTTATACTTGACTCATTTGATTTTTAGAAATTCTTCCATTTCAGACACGATAGGATTGAATGGGTAATTGACTGTGTCTTTCTTGATAGGTGAATGGTATTTGTATTTAACCCTCTCAGGCAACTGTCTTGCAGAATTCAAAGCAGGCTTTCAAAACCACTCCGTGTTGGCCCAGTGGTCCTGGGAAAAAAGCCCGACTTCAAGGGAAACACAGTTAGTTCCTGTGACCTTGCATTTGTTTGGCATGATCAAAAAAATCTCTGGAAGTAAATGGAGGCTAGGGCAAATATAATTTCTGTGGGACTACCTAAACTGATAACTTTTATGTAACGTAAGTCCACTGGAGCAATGTATGTACATGGAGGTGAGTAAAAACAGAATTCAAGTCATGGATCACTTTTCTGCTTACTGTTTTTTTCTGAGAGTTGCCAAAGAAAAGAATGGAAATGAAAGTTGATTTCATAGCAGTTGGAAAAGTCCATTTTTTTTTTTTTAAAATAAAAAGAGGGTTCAAAGGCCCCATATTGCTAATCTTTTTCTTGCTCTTTCTCAAATATAATTCCTAAGGAAGGACTTGATCTGCCTGGAGCTGAATCATGTCTTGTAGTTTTGCTTTATTTTGAAAGGTGGAAATTTTTGAGCCGTCAGTTTCTATATTGCATGACGTGAAGGAATAAATTCTAGTTTTGCCTTATTTCTTCCCATTGAGATTTTCACTACCTGCTTCACTTTCCTAAGAGAGACCTGTCCCAAGACATGTTCCTCTCTCAGACATTTTCAGTGAGAAACCATCTAGGTTGCTTGCTTACTCCTTAACCAGGAAAAAAAGGCCTATTTTTGAAAACTCTTCCACAGTAAGAGAGATATGAAGAGAACTAGATGCCTCTTGGATGTGATGCATCATTTTCAGCTGCAACATTAGGATGAGGTAAATTGTAACTTAGAGAAATTTCTCTACAAGGGACTATAGACTACTAGCTCAGCTATAAATGTCTGCATTGTGTTTACCTGGCATTGGCCAGCGATCATTAACTAGGAATAAACAAGAAAGAAGAGAGGAGGAGAGAACAGGAGGTAATATTTTCCAAAAATACTTAATAGGGAAAAGACAAATTCTTACAAAGCAAAAGTGGTGTGGGAATTCATAGAAAAGGGAAAAGAGGAAAGGAGAGGAAAAGAGAGGAAAAAGGAGTGTACAGAGGGCAAAAAAGAAAGGATTTAGCTCGTTCCCTTTGCTGGGGCCAGGATGGAGAAAACAAAGGTGGCTGTGTGTTTTCTTGTAACTGCACTAGTTGAAGTCTGGCCAAAAGAGGAAGGGGACCACTTGTTTTCGACTGAACATAACCCAGTGGTAGGGCTTGGAAAACTGGTGAATGTTGAAATCTTCTTAAGATGTCATTTTTGCTCAGTTGAGTACCTTCTTTGATACTGCCCAAGCATACTGTAATGTAACAAGCACTTACACCATAGCAGCCAGCGCATTGTATATTCCTCTTCGCTTTGCCCTGCATTTCTCTAGTAAAGAGCCTATGTCTCTGTACAGATAGGGGGAAGAGTATGAGAAGAGTTGGCTATTTTGGATACTTGCATTCCAACACAATGCAATAACAGGAGGGAAACTACACCCTCCACTCCTCCCCCACCCCCCCAGTTCAGCCCCAAGCTGCAGCCTTGCCTATCTATACAGAGCAGCCCCAGACTCAGGGTCAGAGCGGGTACGGTCTGCTCTAGTGATTTGGGATAGTACCAAGAGCATTCCTGACACTGCAGCTTGATTGTGCTGTTAAATTTAGAAAGTGGTCCCTGGTGGTTTTGACCTGGGATGACTAACATTCTCTCAAACAATTTTTAGACACTTTCCTTGCTTTCAGGTCCAAGTGCCCTTTAACCATCAATCAGCTGAGAATATTTTTCTCTCCCAATTTTTCTGAGATCCACATATTTAGGCTGTGTCTAGTGTTTCCTTACAGGTTGCTGTAACAACTGTGCTTTCTTTTCTGTTTTACAGACTTTCAAACCTTCCCAGAATCAGAACAAATTCCTCAGCCTTGGAAGCACCCCTTTGTTTGGACTGTCGTGTGTGGCTATTGATTCAACATCTCAGCAGACAAAAGGACCATCCTGGGTTCTTACACTTGCCTTTAAATGAAAGTTGTCAATTAGGCCCTTCAGTTTCAAAGAAGTTTAAGCTGACCAAACAATCTGGCACCTATTCACTCACACAAAGGGGAAGAAATCAGAAGAAGTAAATATTACATATTAAATCTCCTTGTCTATGAAATCCAAACAGTAGCCAAAATCTGCTGGTTGTCTCTACATCTCAGATACTGTCTAAACTCTTAAATCCAGAAGCTAAAGTGTGTATTCATGCCACCATTGTCTCAGCTGCAGTTCAACACTGCAATAACTTTTAATCTGCTTTCCTTCTTCCCTCTCTTGTTCCTTGACCCTGGACCTGTCAAAATCACTTACTTTATCTACTACTCTGATTGTATAGTTCAGCTCTTTGAATCTCTCCTCTAATTCCTCTTGGTTTATTTATTTCCTATTCTGTAATTCTTTCCCTCACATCTTCAGCCAAATGGACATCTTTGTCTTCTTCTCTTATCATAACCCCTTAAATCTCTTATTTGTCTGTTGGCTCCTGTTCCAGGGTCATGGATGGCCATAGAAGGATTCTGACTGTATTTAGCTGGGAACTGGAGTTAATCCTCTACCTGCCTGCATTAAATTTCCTCAATGTCCATCTTTGTGGCTTTTTCTACATTTGCCCCAGCACATGGAATACCATTTCTATCCAGGGCAAGACATTTTTAGTGCATTGGGGCTCCTTAGATTTTATAGACCTGATTCAAATCTCCAGAGCCTCTCTATGATACAAAGGGAAAACTAGATATGCACAAGAAGCATTGCTGAAAACTGCCAGACTAACTGGAAAACCAGGTAGGGCCAAGCTGGTCAAGAAAGTAGCCTGCATTTAGGTCCTATGTTTTCTGGTGGTCAAGCCTGGAACCATGTCATAGAATCGTAGAATCATTTAGGTTGGAAAAGACTTTTAAGATCATCGACTCCAACCATAAACCTAACACTGCCAAGTCCCCCCACCATATCCTTAAGTGCCACATCTACACATCTTCTAAATACCTCCAGGGATGGTGACTGAAAAGACAGGCAATAAGTCATTTCTCATACAGCTCTCTAGGGAGCTCCTCTAAGATTGTGAAAGACCATTTTCCAAGTCTGCATCCTGCCTGATTTCCAGCTGAGACATCAACCCACATCTCCTACAGCTGAGGAAATGTCCTAACTCCAAAGTTATATCTGTTTTTTGGTGCATGGTGCTCTGTCTATCCTGCTGAAGACCTAACACAGCTGTACCATCTAATTAAACTGTATGAAAGGACATACCAGCCTAGGTAAGCTCTGGCTTTGAAGGAGAGAAACTCATAGAACAGACCAGCAATTTTTTAGCAAAACAGTTTTTGGCGTGAAAATGCACTGGTTTGTTTACATGTTTTCTTGGAAAAGTAGGATCTACCTGAGTGTGGTTAGTGGTTCAGACACTGGTGACCTGCACTGGGGGAGTACCTAATGTATTCCTTTGTGTACCTCTGAATGTCCCAGCCACCTCTCTTTGTCTCCAAGTTTTCTTGTATTCTTTCTTATATTATTCTTTGGCCTACAAAATATTAGCCAGTCCTGTGAGGGGGTGTACCTGTCACATATTTTTCTTTTTTGAAAAAAGAAAAAAAACCCAATGTGAGAATAAAGTAGATTAACAACTTTCCTCATTGGTGTGGAATACAGCACATATTTTTAGCCAACCGTATTTGATGGCTGTTCCAATAATCTGTCTCATGTGCAGATTTTCTTGTACAAATACATCCCTGCACTAGTTCACATTCTAGTTCTTTAAATAGTATAATGAGACTCCCTAGTCTCTTATGAAATCCATGAAGTTCTCAGTCACGTGTGCTATTACCCAGATAGCAAAGATGCAAGGTTCCAATCTACAGCCCTCTAGAGTCCTACTGCGACAATTTCTGAAAGGGATTTCTGTGTGCGCTCCTAGGAGGAGCTGCTGAGCTGGTGTGGCTCTCTTTGAAGGCTCCACCTTGCCCAGCAACCTGTCACAAACCAGAGGCAGCCCTAAATGCCTCAGGGGGAAGGTACAAGGAAGCCTGTGTCAGGCATGTCTAAATTAATCTGCTCCTGAAGAAAGATTCCCCTCCCTCAATATTACAAAAAAAATTAATTGAAGCCTTGAAGCAGGAAGGTAGGTAGTTTTTCTCTGAAATCATTGCCTTTTAAATGTTTTTGAGCATTTCTGAATCCAGAGAGGTGCCTAACTCTCTGCTGAGTCCTGCTGGATTCACTACGTCATGTGGTCAGGCTTTTCACATGTTAATTGTGTGAAAGTGTCTCCTTTTGTATAAATTTTGAATCTTCCATGCTTAAATTTTGTGAAATGTCTCTTTGTTCTTGCATTATGATAAAAGGGGGTAAAAGTACCTCATCTATCTTTTCTAGGCTGCTCCTTATTTCCTCTACTTTTGATCATTTCCTCTTTTATTCATTTAATCTCATCTCTTAGGTAAATGGTCCAATTCTCTTCCATTTTGTTTCATTTCTGAGGTTTTCCATGTCCCTAATTATTCTCATCACCCACCTCTGAACTCTTTCTCTATCCACTATATCCTTTTTTTGACATTTTAAGTGCAAATCGTTGCAGGTGCAATGTAGATCACTTAAATGCCCAAGTCCCTGACTTATGGATGCAATCAGGGTCTCAGACATCTACACCGAGATTGTAGATACAAATGATTATGTTGCAAAATGTGCCTGCAAGTTTTGTGCCCATGAGAAATGGTTAAAGCTAAACTAAAGATCAGAGCTTTAATCACAAGCAAAATATCCCCATCACTCTTTAAAAGAGAAAAAGACCCCCTCCATTTGAACAAGGTACTATCACAGAAAAAAAAAAAAAAAAAAGAGCTGTTTAAACTCTTCCTATATAAAGCTGTATCGTAAGTGTAATAATGACTAGCATAATCAGCCAGGAAGACATGGAACAGCACCATAATATCTGAGGACCTTACTGGGAGAGAACAGCATGGTGTGTACTGAGCTTCCATGATAACCAGTGTTTAACATTTGCATGCTTCTGTCTTTAAAAATGAGACTTGAGATGGTTTCCTTTGTGCCATTGAAACATTTCTACCATTTATCTACAGGAAGAAGACCTAAGAGACTTTGTCCATGTCCATGATCCAACATTCTAGAAAATTCAGTCTAACATTATTGAAAAATATTTTGAACACAATTTTATTATTCTTTCTCATTATGAATTCAATGTCTTTCTAGGATGAGAATTCAGCAGATTGCAAAGTTGAGGTCATGTTGTTTGATGGTGCTGGTGGAAAAGCTGGAGTGAGAACAGATTTTTTTTGAAAGAAAAAAAATATTTGAACTAGAAGTTTTTTTTCCTAGATTTTCTGTACTGACTGAAACAAAGTTTTCATTGTCAGTTGAAAAAAAAGTAGCTTCTCTTTCAAATGTGTGAAGAGAAGTTTTCATACTTTTATGCCATTTCTTCTGAAAGAAAAAAAAATCTTTTTGTCTTTGAAAACCAAAGATTTCTAATATTCAGAATCAGTGAAATATTCAGTATCAGAAAAATTTCTGTTCCGTTTCTTCTCATTAAACATTCTTATTACAACTACATTGAAAAAGAAAACAAAAGATACTTAATAAATAGCAATATATAAATACTTAAAGTAGGAACTGGGTATATTCTAGAATTAGACATAATTGTAAGCTTCAATTTTAATCCATAAACATACATAAATTTCAAAGTATTCTGGACCTGTAATGCTACTTTTTCCTATGGACTGTGAGCAGCGGAAGAGGAGAGGAAAGCTGGCAAGGTGAATGTATAATAGTGTCTGGGCAAAAGTAAAATAGCGTCTGGGCAAAAGCTGAAGCCAGCTTTTTCCTCCTGTCCTCCCAAATTCTATTTTAATTTCTAGTGCATTTGAGCCCTGTGTTTGCTCCAGTCCCAACCTGTCTGCCTTCTTTGCTCTGCTGGTCAGCATTCTTAACTAATTGCTTTTGGTCATCTTATGAGGCTGAGATTGGTTAGATATTATTGCTAAACACAGTATGTATGGACAACATTCAAATTGGACAAGATTGGAATATGTATGGACAACACAAAAATAAGTCCATTTCCAGTATGAAATAAACTTCAAACCTCACCAAGCCTGCCTATAGTACAAGACATCACTTTCCATAAGGGAGATTATATCCTCAAGAGTATTTCTTACTTAACTAAATGCCACATTATTTACTAATGGGTCCACATTTCAGATAACCTTGAAGAATTGTTTATTCTCAACTATGTGCTCCTTGTTACTCACATAAGAGGACTTACGCATGGAGGAATCACTTAACTTTAATTAGATGGACCATATTAAGTCCCTGAAAATAATTCTATCTAGAATTACTTAAATATTTAATCAGCTCCCAATCAGAATTCTTCTTTGGATGGGCACCCATGATCCTATCTTCTTCTTACTGAAAACAATGAGAAAACTCCAAGTAATTTTAAAGGGAGTAGGAACAAACTGAGTCCAAAAGTGTCAGATTTATTAAATTAAAGCAAATGAGCTCACAGGAAGAAAAACTGCACATGCATTTTTTGGTGCACTTTCAGAGTATAATATCTCTCTGGAATTAAGCCAAGTTGATTCGTTAGGCTAACTGGTATGACTTGGAAGTTGCGCAGAAGGAGAAGCACCTGAAAAGCAGAAGTTGATAGAGCCGCTTCCGAGACTCCCAGCCAGTGGTTGTTCTTGCTTGATCCAGCATTTCTCCCTACTCAGAGCTCTGGTGGTTTAAGTTACACTACATGACTGTCTAGTAGTGGGGCAATGAATATAAAGACACCTCCTTTTCCACAGGTGGAGCAGAGCAGGGGAGAAGCATCATGAGTGTCACAAGACCAGGACCTAACAACTTGGAAGCAGCAAGCATTAGTCTTAGCAATCATTTCTAAGTTAAAATGGGTGCAGCTGTGTGGGTGCTTCTCCTCTGCTCTGCTGCTGGTCAAATATATCTAGTGTGGTCCCTCTGTGGCTTCAGATGTCCTCGTTGATCTTGCACTAGAACAGTGGGCTGCAGAAACCTCTCACAGCCCATGCTGGTCTCAACTGCCAGCTGTGAGGAAGCCCTTTCTCTCATTTTCTTGCTGAGTTGCATGGTTGCCTGTGTCCCACTGGGGACGTAATGTCTGCTGCATGTGCAGTGAACATACTGTGAATAGCTTTGCTCAGCTAAAAGGGTCTGCTACTATAAATGCTCTTGTGCCTGTGCAGACTTGCTATGTATTCACCTCTTTCTTTGTATTGCTATGGCCCTGAGGAGTCAAAACTGTGGTTCAGGATCACAGTTGCAGTGCACAACGATGATCTTTTGTAGCTTACAACCAAAGCAGCAGGCAAGAGTTGTATGAAAAGTCAGTCCTGGTGGATTTTGGTAGACACTGAAAGGTCTGCTGTTAATGTCTGCTGTTAAAGTATCTCTCTTGATACTTTCACAGGAAGGCTGCAGCTCTTCTGGGACTGTGGTGTTGAAGGCATTATGGATTGCTTATGGATAGCTAGAAATTTAGTCCTTGCAAGCACTGGTTGCCAACATCATCCCTCCACTGCCACCCTACTCTTCCCCATCCAAGCATCTCCCTCATTGCTGTAGATGGCATATTCCTCCAGCAGGTATCACACCAGCTGTTATAAACTGCCTTGTTTCCTCTGCCCCCAGTCAAGTTTTTTAAATTCCGTTAACGTTGAGAGGCTGTAGCTATGGTTCTGATTCTCTTGGAGAGGCCGTAGGAGTTCAGGAGCTGAGGACCTGGGTGATATGCTGCTGGCCACCAGGTTTTTGACTTCCAGTAGAATGAAGTCACCTGTAGTATCAGCTGCCCAATACTTTAATGCTCTAATACAAGCGGTTCCTTGATTCTCACCTGCATCAACCATGGAAACACCTCTCTTGGCAAAAATATAGTTAGTGCTTATGGCCATGGCAGCACACAGCTCAGCCTCATTTGGGATCTTGTGCCTGACCCTATCTCCTTTCTGCTCAATTTTTAATTTGTCTCCTCTGCTCTTCATGCAAATAGGTCTGTTCTCTTATCAACTGCCCCTTCAAAAAATGAAGCCTGTAGTGACAGTGTGGAGGTTTCCTTCTATGTCTGTCCTGTTCTGTGGGCTTTCAGACCATTTGAAAAATCTCCCTCAGTTCTTGCTTCCAGGCTGCAGACCAGCCTGCCTGTATTTTACATGTTTTGTCCTTAGTTCCCTCACAGGCCTTATCAGATCCATCTGACGGGCTACAGTTCAATTTCTTTGGATGTCTTCTCATCTCTGTTGTGCAGACCAGCATCCAGAAGTCACCTGTTCTGTCTCAGAAAATTTGCAATGGTTCTAGTTTATGCTGCCTCTCATTTGCTGTAGTAAAAATACAGTAGTAAATACTGAATTAATGTTAGCTGGTTAACACACATGCTAACTGGATATAAATTTGAAGACTTTTCCCAATGGCTTCTGCTGAGCTAGATCAAGACCCCCATCTGCAAGGAGATATACATCTTTTCTACAAACTCAGCCAGATGATGTGGTTTCCTTGCTTCTTACATCTAGTCATCGTTTTGATTGAGACTGGCCATGGCAACTTTTAAGGGTCCAGCACATTGTTTATGTATTAATTCATGGGAATCACTATGTCATTTTTCTTTATTTCAGTATTCCTTGTAATTACTTCTAGACATCATGTGAAGAATGTGAGCTAACACTTTCCTGTTGTTAAGCTGTCATTCTAAAACTTTGCTATAGCATTGACCTGACAGAAAAAGGTTGTTAGATTATTGATGTAATGTCCATTGGATGGTCTAATATCAGCTCTGATTGGCAGCTTGTTGATCTAACACAGCCTTTTAAAGAAAATGTACCCTTTGGCTTAGCTGTGGCTAGACTTGGCTTAGCTTATAGTATCACTTTTCCTAAGCTTAGAACACTTTTACATGGCACTTCCTAAAGCTAAATTGAAGGGAAGTTTGATAACACTTTTAAATATTACTAATGTATGGCAGTGAAACATCTGCAATACATTTCAGTGTCAATAGATAGATATTGATGATTGTTCTAATGAGCAATCAAACATCATCTGAATTTTCTGTGAAACTGTAAAAAATAACAGCAAACCACACAATGCATCTGAAATTTGAAATTTGAAACACAGCTCTGCATATTCTGTTTTGCTTTAAGTGATCCTTATGACTTTAATTTGCACTTCTCTGTTGGCTATAGTACCATTAGTATGCTGAAGGTGATGAGATGGGTCAGATTTCTTCATTGCTGTACTCATGTCCCGTGTCTGGAAGAAAGCAGATGTCACTTTCATCTTTGAAAAAGGAGGAGGATCTGGGGAACTATGGGCTGGTCAACCTCACCTTGCTTGCAGGGTAGGTCATGGAGCAAATAATACTAGAAGCCATTTTGAAATATATAAGGGATGAGATGGTGACTAGAAGTAGTCAACATGCATTTATGAAGAGGAAGTCATGCTTGACCAACTTGATAGCCTTCTGTGATGAAATAACTGGTAGAAGAGGGGTAGTGGATGTTGCTCGTCTTGAGTTTAGCAAGGGTTTCAACACTCTGTCCCATACCAAAGACAAATCGATGAAGTATGGACTAGATAAGTGGACAGTGGGATAGACTGCCTCTCCTTCCTGATTCCTACTCATGCAGAGACAACTAGTGACTTTAAGCCATGGCCTCTGTTGGGTGGAGAGGTCATAAGGTGTCTGGCAGTCTGTAAGTCTGAATGGCCCTGGAAGAGCATTCACAGGGGTAGAAACTTCTTCAGATGACACTGAAGGCAGCTGTAAGCCAAGGATACCTGGATAAGAAGCTTGTGTTGTTGGGTATTTTGGAGGCACAATGCTCCTTAGATGTCCTTAGTTCAGGGCACCTGTTTGCCCATAGTCCCATGTATCCTCTATGATCACATCTGTTTTCACAGTACTTTCAAATGAGGTCATGCATGATAGATATTTCACTTGAACATGGATTTCTGCCTTTTGTGTGCTATTGGCAATCATTAAGGATTAAATAGTTTTGAAGTTAAACAACAGAAGAATTGATCTCAGTTATTTTCTTGTATCATTATCTAAGCTCAAAACCTAGGCCAGAAAATTTTGCCATTTAACAACACAAATGCAGTTTTCTTTTTCACTACAAGTTATTTTAATACCACTTTTAAGACACAGCCAATAGAGTCACCCAAGAAAAGCATGATGTGAGGTTTGGCTTCTTGTTCTTTAGAGACACCCTGTTCCTTCATTTGAGCTATCTGTGACCTAGCACATGCTTTTCTACATACACAGCCTAGAAACAAAAGTCTAGAATAGGTCAGAATAATTTTGTCCTAGAAATGTGCATTTTTGCCTTTGACCATAAAATAGGTAAGAATGGAAATCTACTTTGTAGGCTTCTAAAATTCACTGAGGTCATTTCCCTCCTGCCTCATTTTCCCTTTAATGGCTATTCCTCCCTGAGGAAGAAACGTCTTTTTATGCTTTCTATTCTTCCAAATGGCTTGAAAAACTTGACTGTACTTTTCCTTGCATTTCAAATATAGTCAATATTTGCAACAACCTTCTGAAAAACAGGTGGGATTATGATGGACATGTGGCTAAGTTGTGGGCAGAGCTGTGTGGAAAGCAGAGTTAGAATTATTTACCCAATATACAAGTGCAATTTCACGTGCCACCAATTATTTAACAAATCTGAAAATATTCTAGATTATATTAATTATTTTTATGTCTCAACTCTACCATTTGCTTAATTATTTTTAATACAAGTTCCTTGTATTCCCTATTCAAAAAGTTTCTGATGTCTTTAGATTTTGGTGGTTTTTTTGGGGGGGGTTTTTGTTTGTTTGTTTGTTTACGGATTACAGAGACAAGATGCCTAACAGCTTGAGGCCTTTACAAAGCACAGGACCTCTTGAGTCCTCATTTCCTCATCTCCTCTCTTTGAAGTGGGAACTTTTTTGTTCTTAGTCCCCTTCTTTTTTCTCCCTCTTCTCCCTGCTGTTTAATATTTGCAAGCTTTTCAAGGTCTGCTTTTCTTCTTACTGCTCACACTGCTCACCTCGTCCTGCTTACCACTGCATGCTGTCAATTGCTAACCTGGCACCTCACCAGGCTCTTTGGTTCTTGCCCACCCTTTTGCTGTGCAGGCACAAGGTCATATGCAAAGCTTTCCTGCTTCTCACTCTGCATAGATTTCACAGCCATTCAGATGGCAATGAAAACTTCATAAAAATCTGTTGGGTCACGAAGACTTCATAACCATGTGTTGCTGCTCTCAGAAATAATGATATTTGGCAAATGTCTTTAAAAGACCCATGAACTAAATTCTACTTTTTTTTTCAAGCTTCAGAGGTAACTTGAACTTTTGTAATCACCCTTCCTCAGCAGGCTGGAAGAAATGCCTTCAAGATGTATATCGTTTCAGTCTGTCTTGTAATCAGTAAGTTTTCTAATGAAAATTTATGAAGGGCTTTTCACAGAGCCCTTAACAGCAGAAGGCTGCAATTTACAGTAATACCAGAAAATCTGGGACCTGGATTTTCATGAGTTCTGGTGTAAGCATATGTCAGACTGCTGTGGTTGCTAGCCTTTTTTATGAATCCTGGCTAAGCTTTAAAACCTGGTTCTATCCAGCCAAGGTGTGAGCCTCTGTGCTTGATTCCTCTCCCCTCAGTTAGGTGCCAATTGCTTTACACTCCCTGTGTATCCAGTGACAAGAGGGAGGCAACATGAAGGGTGGCTAGGCCCACTATCATCTAAAACACCCTTTATAGGACCTTCTTTTCTTCATTGATGGATGGAGACAATAGTGTCCATGTGCCTAACCTTGACAGCTTGATAAGGTGGGATGAATTTTTGACCTCCAAAATAATTTGGTATTTTTGTGCCTGGCTATGTAAGGAAGAAGGCAATGAGAAGGTTACCTCACTCCAATGCTTTACTCAGCCCAAGGGGGCTGTGTTGCATGCAGGACATGTCTGGACACTCCTGTAACCATTCCAGCCCTCTGGGTCTGACCCCCTTGTGCTTAGACATCCTTCATCATAATGTGGCTTGCTGCTGCACTTGAGGCTGGCTGTAATTTTACAGAATGGCAGATTGCTAGGATCATTGCTTCTTCCTCTCTTTCTGCTGCTGGCAGGTCTCTTCTGCAGTGGTTTGGTTTCCTCAGTTTTAGGAGGCTCCAGGCTGGCTAAGAGGCAGGTGCTACAATCCTCTCTCTTCTGTAGGGACCCTCTTCAATAACAACCCTGGTCTGACTGAGCCTATTAGAGGTTTTCGGTGGAGAAACATTTAAACAGTGGATCCTGTGATTGGGTTTAGGCATGGAGGCCCTGATCTGATTGAAGCTGTTGTGGGTGTGCAGTTTCTTCATTTGTTGCTATGAAAAAGCAAGTCAGTGATGGAATATGGGTGCCTTCCAGTGTGGGCAATAGCAGAGTAGAATTTCATATTAGACCAAGCACCGAAATTCAACCTCAGCTATGTGTCAGTCCTGTTTTGGCTTTAGTCCTCTAGCTCTTTACTGCATTGGGCCCTTATTAATGAATGCATTTTTTTTTAAATACCAATTCTGTTCCTTTTTTTTTCTGTTGGAAAAGGTAGGGTTTATGGTTTTTCCTGTGAGTCATGCAGAGGTCTTAGCATTTTAAGCACTACAAGGTTGAATTAGTACTACAAAGGAAGGGGCCTGTGTCTGATTTACTTATGATGAACTCATTTCTGCTGCACAGAACCTATTTTGCCTGAAACATTTTCATTTAAATAGAGTAATATTTTAATCTTGTGCTTTGGGTCCTTTTAAACCTGATTTTATTTTGTGTTCCTATTATCCCAATAACAGTTCAATTAGGAGTGGTTAAAAATCAAGATATTTATTTTAATTGCATGCTTGTCTTTTGAGGGTATATTGCAGTAAATAAGGAACATTGGAACAAAAAAAACCTAACATTGCAACATGTCTTGTCACATTATACTTACCCTACACCTGATTTCAAATGTAAATTGCACAGCATTTAGCTCTAATGAAAATACTCTAGTGAAGGAAATTGTTAAGATTTTCTGGTGCTCCCCTAGGGGTAATATTAAAACCTCCATTACTAACATCTCACTCTGAGAAGACAAAATGTGCACTGAGAATACAAAAGCTCTGTTGGCATCTAAATGTGTGCCAATTAATTCGCAGTTACAGACCTGCAGATCTGTATGGAGATGTAAAAATAGGACCTGGGAAAGCTATTTAGATCCCTGTATAACAGGGCTCCTTGACCCTGGATTTCTAGTGTTAGTTTAATCATGGCATTCTGCTTTCTATTTATTTATATAGTTGCCTCAATGAACAAATTAATAATTATACAGCACATTGACAAACATGCCGAGTAATATTTGCCAGATTTTAAATTAATTTAATTCAAGGGCCACTTCATTTACAGGATTCATAGGCACATCAAGGAGTAGCTCTTGCTTCATTGCTATTCAGATTACACCAAGATTTTTCATCATTTTTCTCTCTCCTTTTTATCTTTCTCCCTCCCTTCACTGAGGAAGACAATTTAACTTGCTTTTCCAAATAGGTAGTTACTTTCAGGCAGGTGGAAGACAGGTAAATGATAGACAAACAGAAATGTAGATAAATGCACGGGTGACATACATTTAAAGAGATTATAATTTTTATTATGAAAAAAAGGAAAACAATTAGGTAGCGCTAACACCTCATCTTTATTTTCCCATTACTTCCAATTTTCAATCTATCTTCTTTTGTTTTTCACCTACAATTTCCTTTGAAAATTGTTTTAATTTCAAGTCTGTCTTGTGATTCTGTGGAGGAGTGTTTCCGTGTTGAACATCAGCTCAGTCACGCAGAAGTGCCATGCTTTGTATTATTTGTCAACAGAAACTTGATATCAGGGCCAGCGACTGGCTTGAAGTGTAGTATTTGAATTGAGAAATATATGTTCTACGGCGGGCAAGTCAAACTCTTTAGTGAAGACCGTATCCTTTGAGCAGGGGGAAGGAGATGGTCATCAATCTTTAAAAACAGTTTCTCCAACATTGCCAAGTAAAAGGATATTCACAGAACAGTGCTGCTTTTATTTACTAGTCTTCTCTTTCTGTTTCCCATTTCATTATTCTTTTGGAGGAAACAGGACAAATTGGTATGTGAAAAAGATTTTTTTTCTTAAGAGGTGGCAGATTGCTATATTGGCTAGTACATAGCAGGGTCCTTTGCTGCAATATAGAGAATCTGAGAGATATTTAATAATTTCTCCGTATTATTTAGAAGAACTGCAATGTTGGGGAGAGTAGTACCCCCTGATTACACTTTTTCTACCTCACACGATCTATGTTTACATCTATTTAATTACAACAAACACCCCCCTCCCCACCCACCCCCAGATGCTGTCATTTATAGATGCGTGTTCAGTTGTAGAATGAGACTCTTGAAAGCCCCTTTCATTCCCTTTCTGGTATCATCTAATTTGTACCCAAAAAATCCCTTCCTTGGCAAAGGAGATTGCCAGTCCCAGGAGCCACTCCACTCAGCCAGTAGAGCAGCATGGCAGAGCCTGAGCTACCATGTCCTCCTACTGTGTTCTTCTGTCCCTCTGCTCCTTGCGGCAGCAGTGCTTCCTCAGAAATACTGCACCTAGGTTGGGTACCCAGACCTTCCTTTCTGGGTTGAGCACCCACTTCACCTGGGTTAATTTTAAGGTGAATATGAAATAGTTCCGTGGGTCCACAGGTGGCCAGCACTTTGTTAAACACAGATAACTTGGTCAGCTGTGTTTGCACTTATACCCTTTGGTAACTAAATATAGCCACAGGCATAACAGAGCTTTTAGGGTCCAGATCCTCAAAGGCATGAAGTCCAACTAAAACCAATGGGAACTGACTCCTAAAAACTTTGGAGGAGGGCTGCTGTGTAATTATACTTAACTTCAAAGATGTGGCAAGATAGTGAACATAGTGAAGTCTATGAATGGGGTTCATCTCACCCAGCTTCCAGGGGAGACTTAAACATGTGCATGTGGGTGTCTATAAGTGAGTGAGGTGTCTTGGCTTCTACAATGGATGTTGGAGGTCTAGGACCTAACTCAGTTGCCTAAACATATGCCCTGAGAACTGTTCCATGCTCTCTAGATTGTTGAAGACATCTGCATGAGGCTGACACATATGACAGAGGCCCTAGAGAGACATATTTCCTTCAGCAGTTGGAGGCCAGGCAGCACATGCTACGAAGGAACCACTATTACCTGCTTTGGATGAACTGCATCTAGGCTCCACAGACTAGATCTGCGTGGACTCTACTGGGAGCTCAGACACCTCACCCACCTATAGAGTCCTACATGTTGGTGCCTAAAATAAGGTTTCCTTGCTGGTGATGAAGCCCACAGTAAATACTGGTAGGCAGAGGTAGCAAGATGAAACTCATCTAGGGACACTAACAATGAGAAAATGAAATTTAAATGAAGACGAGTGAATAGGTTCTTCTTCCCCCAGCTCCACTGAAAGCTAAATTCAGAAATGGTTGGACTGGGTGATCTTAAAGGTCTTTTCCAACCTAAACGATTCTATGATTCTATGAAAATTCTTTGGGTGGTACATGGAACTTTCTGGAGAAGAGCAGTGCCTCAGAAACCATTTCAGGAGAGATCAGAGGGACTGGGAGTGAATTGTATAGCAACATTTGAACCAAATTCTTATTTCTAATTTGTGTGAGGCCACTTAAAAGGTGGAACAACAGCAGCTGGCAATATGCACGATAGGTATTATGGAGATAAGAGAGGGCTGTGAAGAAAATTGAGATATAATTTTTATACCTTTAACATATATTGCATTTAGGAAACTTGTGAGTTATCAATGGATTGTAAGGTTCTCCTCAGAAACAAATAGGAAATAGCTGTGCTTCGTGTAAGACATTAGCAGTCTCTCACTCTTACGTCTGAACAACTTTTCATAGGTAAAATCGCTTTAGCTGGCATGATTATCACTGTTCACTGCTGTATTCAGCATGCTGCTGAATGTGATAATGAGTGATGTCTTTTTTCCATCACTTCAATACAGGTATGCAATTTATTCCGCCAGTAAACACTATTATAATGTAAAATTTATAATACAATATCTTTCAATGCCAGTCAGAGTGATGGTTTGAAGGAACTCGAATGTCTCTGTTATGTATCAGAGCAAACAAACCCTACATTAACAACAAAGTTGCTTACTTGGCAAAATGGTGCAGCTGCCTTGCTTTGCTTGCTGGTATGCATATATTAACAGCAACACTGCTTACTGTATTGTCATGGCCCCAAATTCCCTCAGTCTTTCTATACAACCCTCATAGGTACCAAAGGAAATGGGCATTGCAATGTCATGTATTAAGCATAGGTTTAGCTTATAATATCCCTACAGCTCAAACCTTAGGTCAGCACAGCTGATGATCCTCGATGTCATTAGCCAGATAAACTCTCATATTACTCCTGCACATTTAAGTTGGCAATACAAATAAATACTTTCTACTGTGCGTATGTGTGGGGGTAGTGTTCTTTCTTTCAAGAGCTTTTAGATGATATTCCAAATAATTTCTAATAATTTAAAAGCCTTTTAAAGAACAGGCTCTTCTTCCAATAATTGACAGGCAAGACAATACCAGAGGGGGAGGCAAGGTGGAGAGGGGCGGAGGTGTAGATTGCTCTATATAAAAGCCTCTAAATTATGTTGTCAAAATTATAGCAACATTTTTTTTTTCTCAAAAGCCTTGAAAGATCACAATTCTCCAGTCCCAGACTCCTGGCTTTTGTTTGTTTTGTGCAACCAACCTAAAACTTCATGTCGTGATATCTCTTGTAATTGGCAGCACCTGTTGAATTCAAAATCAGCCTAGGACCAGGAACCCAAAAAGGTGACTGAACACATTGTCTCCATTTTTACACAGAAGTACAAGAATAAAAAAGTGTGGCTGCTGCTGCTGGTACCTGTGATGCATAGGTTGGATTTGTGGTTTTGTCTTGTTTATTTCCCATTCTTTGCCAGATTTTCTTGTGAAAAGTAAGCTGTCTGGATATTGCACTGTACGCTGATGTGATTAGACACTTTTGACAGTGGGAAAGCCACTGACCATGGGCTTTTCAGTTGGGAATGGTCTCTGTTGAGACAAACATTCAGTAACTTACCACATATACTGTAAAACTGCTTAGGATTTGCCAGATTACTCTCTTACATATATGATGAAGCTGCTTCCAAAGCAGGAGTCTGAATGACTCTGCATTTCATTTCAGACATCTTGTCAATTATTGGCTTCCCAGTATCTCTTCCAGACTAGAAAATTCCCTTCCCCTTCCCCTTCCCCTTCCCCTTCCCCTTCCCCTTCCCCTTCCCCTTCCCCTTCCCCTTCCCCTTCCCCTTCCCCTTCCCCTTCCTCTTCCTCTTCCCCTTCCCCTGTTAAGATGTAATGACCTGATGTCTTGTTAGATGGTTTTGGTCTTGGAGAACAGAAAATCTGTGTCAAGGGTTCATTCAGGAGCAAAATCATACTGTCTCTCAGGCATTAATTTTTGCAGTAAACCTGTGAAAAGAATGACATGGTATCTGTACCTCTGGTCATTTCACAGTAAAATAATTTGCCCTGGAAGTAGGAAAATGTAATTATTTTGCTACCTGAAACATTTAAATGTATTTCTTTTTTCAGGATATCTGTTCTCCACAGCATGCCAAGCTGCAATTAATTTCTTGCTGTAGTCATCATGTCCCATAAAGTCTATATAGCTCAAGCATTTCAGAATTGAAGATGCATTTTGAACATGACATGAAATATAACCAGAGTTTCTGCTTCCTCTCCCATGTGCTGCATCATTCATTATCACTCTCCCTTCATAAAATGGCTGTTAGACAATAAAGCTTCTACGAAATCTGTCTGTCTGCCCAGCCATCTGTCCATCTTCCACATCCCAAATAGACAGCAAAGCTCAGTAGCTTGTGCACTTTTCAGCTTTGGTTCATACAGAGGGTCTTATTAAAGTGGGAGAACAAGCAGCCCTTCAAAAAAGGGCTGAGAAAACAAGCAAATCCCTTCCACAAACAAGACGGAGAGAGTGAGATGCTGTTTCAGTTTTCGGTGTTCAACTCTGCAACAGGCATTGCATCCTGTAGTGCTTCATGGCATCCGTCTGCTGGAAAGCTGATAAAAAAGAAAGGGTAAATGCATGCTGTTGTCATCTGGTGACATTTCAATAAAACAACAATATTTTTATTATTTTTAAGAAATCTTTCTAAGAGTAAACTGTGTGCTTTTAAAAAACATACTAAGCATGATCTGCATGACTTGAAAGTCTTGATATTTTTGACAGGTAGATGAATAGTCTGCAGTCACTCCTAGCTGCAAGATGAGGAAGAATTTGGTCTGGAAACCTGCTGAAGAAAGGGACTGTTTGGCACTCTTTGGAGCAATATGAACACCTCTCTCTCCTATCGATGTTTGGGCCAAGCAAGCTAAATGCTGGAATGCAGTCCAGCAAGTGTGTCCAGGCAGGTGGCAGGTACAGGCTGGATTCCTACCATGATGGTCATGCTCTTGGTCTGACCCCAGCTGCTGTGATAGAATTTGGCTTGGTACTGCCAGGTGTTTGGGATCTTGGGTGAATCATGGCCCCTTGTTATGCCTCAGGTTCCTTATTGGTGAACTGGAGACGATGATGATGAATATATAATTTGTCAAGTACTCTGAGATCTTTAGAAAGAAGACCTGATTTCCTTTTGTGCTTCTAAGTCAAGCACAGAAATTGTATTACAAATTAAAAAGGAGATTCATTCTAGAACTGAAACTGGAAGCAGAGACCCCATCTTCCCACAAGTCAAAATCCAAAAACAGACTCTGCTCTTTATCCTTTCTCTAGGTTTTATTACCAACTAGTGGCAATGAAAAAACTTCACTTTAGTCCAGTGGGATTTATGTCAGCATCCAAGTCATCAGACCACTGTGGTAGTAAGGTTCTGCCATTGACAGAGAAAGGGTCAGAGTACACGGTGGCCGTGTTGGTAACAATCATCTGAAGTGTTAACATGCGGTGGCTTCCTTGGATCACAATGGCTGTTCTTACTCTTCTGCACCCAGCCTACTCCTGAAGTGTCCTCCAGCATTCTCCACTAGTAACCAGGTCTGTGCTGGAGAGTCAGACACACTGATGTAACAGAATGATATTATTTGATTTATCATAATTTCTCTCCTCTCTTTTTTTTTTTTTCTTTTTGATCTGAATGTTATATGTATGACATTTTGCATAAGAAAGGCTTTTAGCGTTTCATGGGAATTAAGGGAAAAAGAAAGAAGAATTAGAATTGCTGGGATATTTTGCAGGAAAATAATATTACATGAATGCTAAGACCTGTGGTCTCTAGGGTGAAAAGCCACCTGGGAGAGATTAATGTCCTTTGGCAAGGTTACATTTAGGAGAAAGTAGCATCCCAAAAACTAGGAGTGAATTAGCTTGGAAACATAAATTAGAGAATGTGTTTCTCCTCGCCCTGATACACCTGTGCACATACACACGCATACACACACATGTGTAGATGCGCCTTTTCTGGGACTACAAATGCTTTTTATCTACACTTTTCAAGCATTATGCCTCAGATTGCTTCCATACTGACCCAGAACTTCTAAGAGCATGCTCTGTGCACGGAGGTATTTTGTGTCATTCCTTATCTGCAATGGTAAATAAATCCTGTCCTTTTGGTCAAAGCTGTGGATGCTTTTCAAGCTTCTTTTAACAATGATCCTAATTATCTAAAGGTAACTTTCAGCAATGATGCTAATCTAATAGTCATGTGCTGATTTTTGACTGGTCTGCTGCTGGCAAATCCAGCAATCTTTTAAGGGCAGGCAATAAGCTGTGTTTCATCTTTGCTACTGTGCCATCTACCTGCTCTGTTTTATGTGCCTGATGAAAGGTGTACTGCAAAGATTAATGGGATTTAAGTATGTGTATTGTTTGTATAGATATTTAAATGTACACAGTGTTTCAAAGCTAAATGATGCTGTGACAGGTGAAACCAGTGCCTGGCATGTAACAGAGAAACCAGTCTTGACTGGTATTGAATTTCTGGCCAGTTCTGAGAGTTCCTTTTTCAGGTGTGACAGAGCTGATGCTGATGTTCATGTTCCTGACGCATTGGATGCAGATGTCATTTGTTTTCCTCTTAGTCTTGCACCTAATCTAGCACTGCCTGGAGGCTGTCACCAGTGTAAACTAGAGCAATCTTTTTTTTTTCTTAACACCCCCCCCCACCCCCCCGAGGTTTCTCCATCTCAAGCTCCCTGTAAGGCAAAGCAGTCCTTAACTGCCACTTCGGAACAGAATTAAAATCACATTGTGAGTGATCCAAGAATCAGACCTGGAACTTCTAAGCTTGGTTTTGTCTGCTCAGGTGCCAAGATAACAAAACATGGTATTTCTAAAATACTGAAAAATAATATTTTCATATGTTCATGTATCTCAAGAATCACTGTATTACCTGTAAAATAGTTTGCTATCAGTCTGTGAAGAATGGTAACTTTCAATCCATTGAGTGGTTCACCCCTCCCAACAAAGTGTCATGAGTATCTGCAAGTAAGGGATTATGATCAAGAAAGCACTTCTTTTGTAATGAGAGTGCTTCTAACATAATGCTATAATCATATGTGCAGGGTTACCAAATAATTTGCCTTTGCAGTAACTCTTATGACAGTATATACCAAAGGAGTAATAATTTGTGTCTGCTACACATTGTAAGCTGTTGTCAAACAGATAACCTGTCTACATGTTCAGAACCAGCATCTCCTGCTGTTCAACTCTATGGACAATGGGGTTTTAATCACTGAGGCACTTACAGGAGAATATAGGTTCAGACTGTGCATGGAGGTGCTCTAGTACTGGTAGAAAGGCAGTAACTGCTCTCTGAATAGCACTTACACTATATTAGCTACTGGAGGCAAGTGGTTTCTTTTTTCTTTTTCTTTTGCAAGAACATCACTTTTCTGTGCCATAAATCCTGTTCATGATTTATACTTTGGTGCTTCATTCCATTTTTTTGTTTTCAATGTATTTCTTAAATAAACCAATTGTAAGTTATTTTCTTGTCACTGGAGATGGAGAAATGTGAGTTAACTCTCACCCATTAGCTCTGAAATAAATAAGGTCTTCCATCAGAAATAATAAAGTGAGTCAAACTCAATGCCACATTAAATCACTTGAAAGCTTTCAAAATGATTGACCAGCATGGTGAGCTGTTTCTTTAGTAAGAATCACCCGCTGGTCAAGATGAGAAGAGGACTTCTACATTTCTCTTCTTTAGATTAGGAATTTACGAACGAGATAAATCCAAAGAAATACGACATACTGGAATAAAATTATAAACACCTGGAGGCTCCACTGTAAGAAGTCACTGTTTGTTGCCCAATAAAAGGCTTTTGTTACAACTCTATTTGTGCCTTTTACCAATTAGATTGCAATAGTTCATAACTCCTCTTGCCTGGATTATGCCCCCTTCACACATTGCCTGGCTGGCAGCTCTTTTCACCTCTTGACAAGAACTGGAGCACAAGCTTGGCTTGGTGCAGTGGAGCCTGTAAGTAGACACATACAGCTTTCTGGAGCCAGGTTTCTTTCCAACAGTATCAGTAAAGCAAGTCTCACATGTAAAAGCCATGGAAAGCTAGACTGGAGCAACCATATCTGCCAGTCCCTCCTTCAGCTTCATTGATAGTGGAGAGAATTCAGCCTTGGATTAGCTGAACCTCTGTTCAGCTCTTCAGTTCCCCTGAACTAGGGGGAGAGATTTACTATACATTAACAGCAGTGATGACTCACAAGGCAAAGCATACCTAGAGAAAGCATGCCTGGTGGTTCAGGGGATGAGAGTCATGCAGCCCAGCTCCCAGAAAGGCCAGTTCCCTTCCTTAACTGTTGCAGGTATCACATACCTAGATTTTGCTTTTGTATAGAGGGCAATTGGCTCTTCCTGCCTGTATTTGGCTTTCATTGTTAATATGATGGTCTTTTTTATACATGGGATTGATACCCACCCACTCAAGACATGGCTGCACTCCTTGTGTCTGTGAAATGCCTACCAAAATCTTCATTTGGCCAAGGGCTCACAAGATGCACAAGGCATATTTTCAGTTGCAGGGTCTCCAGGAGTAGCTAAGAGACGGAAGATGTGGATACATCCCTCTCTGCTCCCCTGCTTCCCCCACACGGTGGGCTGGCTTGGGACTTCCAGGAGCCTTGGCACCAGCACAACCTTGTGGCAGGACTCTGGCATGGGAGCTGCACTGGAACTGCTCATGAAGCCCATTTTGCTCAAGAACCAGCATTTAGCCCCTTCTCACCTGTATCTGCAAACCCAGTGTGGTTCAGTAATCCTTCTTGTTATCACTGAGTCACGATGGGCTGATATCGATACCACTGTGGTCAACAGAACACATGGACATCGAAGCTGTATCTTTGTTTCTTTAAGCATTTTAAAAATTTTCAGAAGTGAATGCTTTTAATTCACTTAGATACTTTAAAAAACATTACCCTTCGGAACTAACTTGTGGGTGTCTGTTGTGCCTGGATAAATATCATTCTTCAAATACATTACTGAGTGAATATTACTGTGATTCATTTAGTTTATTAGGCAATTTTTACTTTGTGGTTTTAAACCAGCTCTGCATCTGGTAAAATGAGGTTTAATGGATAAATTAACTGTTGGATGAAAACAATATTCATTAAGGGTCAGATGCTTTGGCCATTGTTCATTACAAGTAAGACCTCCACTATGTGAACCACCAAATTCCCCAGGTTTAGCTGTGCATTGGAGTCTCATCCAATCTAGTGGCATCTAGTCTGGGGCCCATGAACTTTCCTATTGCTTGCTTATTATGTCTGGCTGTGTTTGCTGGGCATTTTAAAATGAGGGATGGCCTCTTCCATCCCCTGATAGTCCAGGATATGAAAAAATGAACAGTAGATAAGCCATGGGGACTAATGTTTCCAGAACAACTTTCTGACATAGCCACTATTTTACATTTTGGAGGTGAAGGACTGCTAAATATTGAACATTATGAATCAAATTTTCACCTCTCTTTGAAAAAAAATTCAGAAGGTGAATATGTTTGTTTTCCCCCCTTTTTTTCTGTGATGCAGAATTTCAGAGTTTCATTAAATTAATTAAAAAATTATTTAAAAATATTATCCTAAATAGCAATTAATTTCTGAGGTCTTTTTTTAAAAACATTTTTTGAAGCTAAATTTCTTTGTTCTAAGTAGAGATTTCATGTTTATATCTATGTTTTCTTTATGACAGTTTTATAAAGGATTTTGTTTCTACACATTAATTGTTTGGGTTTTTTGAGTAGTTTTTATGATACAGTTTCATCTCAGATGATCAACATTATAATTATCACCTAAAGTTTAGCCTCAGCAATGTAGAACATTACATTCTGAATGCTCACTTTAAATTATAACCATTTTGACAGCTGTGCTGCTTAGCATCATCTGAGGAAAACAAATGTATAGGGCGTTCAAGTGTGAGTGTTGATGTTTTTCAGCCCAGTCACCTAGAAACTAGGCTTTTTCTCAAGCATGAACTGAACTGGTTTGCTATATATTCTGTATTGTATCCCTTTGCTCAGTTATGTAGCACAGGCTGGTTTCCTATAAAGGTAACATATGAAGGGCTACTTCCTACTGCTCTTAGGTACTATGGCAATTCAGGATTCACTTTGTGTTACAGCAGTGAAACCTCAGCAGCGCCTATGACTTCTGAGACAGCAAATGAAAGGAAATAGCACTTTTCATGAGTCATACAATGATCATGTTATTGTGCCAGCTGAGACCAAGCTGATGATGCTTCTGAATACACTGGGGTGCATTGTGCCTGCCCCGTTAAAAAAAAAAAAAAATTGCCTCAAGGGTGTGTAGCATAAGCACTGAGGGATTTCTGGCTCTCTAGGTGAAGCTGCTGATATGCCAAAACACGTAATATTATTAGCTGTGTTTTTATCTTTGACGGGTGCCTCATACATATGGGCTGATCAAATCAAGTCCAGTTTATTGGCTAGGAGCTGTTTTGCCTCCGAAGAGATTTACCGGACCGAAGCCAATACTTTCAGAGATTTCTCTGCCCAGTTTGCTCCTTTGAGGCTACTCAGGTGGCTAAGAGAAAAAGTATGTGCCTTCCAGGACTGGCAGACAGATGAGAAAGGGTCTTTCTTTTCCAAGTGTGCCTCTCAAGAAGCGACCCATAATCTTGGCTTTTGGAAGCAGTGAGTATGTGCTGCCAGGCTTGTTTTAGTGGCACATGGCTGTTTTTTAAAGTTGCTGCTGGCTGGGAGCCTTGGAGGCTTTTAAACAGACTCATATTTAGCTACCACAGGATCTCTCCATCTCTGGAGGCTCATCTTTGACCATCTGTTTTTGGAGGATGAAAACTGCTTTCAGTTTCTTATTTCAGTGTCTGCTAAAATCAGGGGAATTGGTAGAGTGCTATAAAATTGGAAATTTGGACTTTATCTTCCATCTCCAAAGAGGGAGATTTCTATTTTCTTTTGCCAGGGAAGGCAATGTTTGCAGCTGACTGGTGGGAAAGGCCAGTTCTACTCAAAGATGTGAGGCACTAATGGATGGAGCGACCAGTTTATGGAACATGGTGAAGGATGGAAAACAAGACAATTGTGCCAACAGAAATTGTTTCAATAACTGCATGTGCCCTAAGGTGTTCTGCATAAGCTTAAAGATGAGAGGGGGGAGAGAGGGTTTCTGCTTTCTTAACTGCATTGTAAATAAGGTGGGGAGAGTGATTTATGGACTTAGTGCTTAGGCTCTGTAAGACCTAATGCCAAATATTGAAGTCACCCATGTTTCAAGCATTCATACTGCTTCATATATGCTTCATACAAGCATTCATACATGAAGGGCAGGGGATAACAACACTTGCTAAACTTTAGGGACATGTAGTAATAAAGCCTCAATTTTCCTTGTTTCTGAAACAATTGATTCAGCCTTGTGCATCCACCCTGGTCAATGGAAAGACTTGATTTTCGGAGGTTGAATTATCCTTTGTATTATGCACCACTATTATTTTCCACCAGAGTCTTTCCCCTGTAGAAAATTCAGCATATTTACGTCTTTGTATCACTACAGTTGGTGAAATATGTGCCTGGATTGGTGAGCTCTAAACCTGATTTTCTGCTGTGTTATACTGCTTTTCATGCCTTTCACATCTATTGACTTCAGTAGTGCCCAGATTCATAGGCTTTACTTAAATGGACAAATTCTGCTTTTGAACATATGCTTATGTTTTGATAAAGGCCATGGTATTACTTTGAATGAAGATGAGTATCACTTGAGAACGAGACATGGTCCAGGAAGCTGTATCTCTGACATGACAGTGTAAAGAAAACAGTTGTACTACTTAGTTTTTTGGCTGTTGATATCAAATCGGAGCTGCTTGGTCCGTTGTGCTACTGTTCATCTCTAGATGCAGGCCTGAGGTGAGATGAATGAGGAGGGCTGGTGAGCACCCTTGCTGGAGCTGAGAGTTGTCTGAAGAAATGTTTATGGGAAACAAATGAATGCCTTAACTTGCTGGTGGCCTTAACTTGCTCCTTATAAAACACAGCTTGGCTGATGCATAATTGTATGCCAAGAAATCTATTTGCTCAAAACTTAAAGGAAATAGTTATATTTTAATTTGTTACTTTTAGTACAGTTACCTTCTAAAGTCAACAAAACTTTGTTTAAATGGAATACCTGGATGATGCAAAAAAATGAATTAATTTCTTACAGCACTGCCTGTCTGTCTAATGGAAACCTCCAGGATGAATGGGCTTCTGTTTCTTGCTGCAAGCACTTGTTATCATGTAGAGGAGCTATTGCTCTATCAGAAATCATGCCTAAGCCTATTATTCCAAGGAGACAATTTTGTTATAAAGAAGTGATTTGTTATTTTAAAGCCTTGGCAAACAAACACATAAAAAAGGGTTCATTTGGAGACATGGCAATAATTCTGGGTAGGGAGCTATGATGCTACTTTACTTCATTTTGTTTTAGAGAAGGGGACAGAATTTGGCGTGAGCAACAAATCTATACAAAGTAGTTTGTCAAGCTCAGCTAGCATCAGTGTGATGTCCTTGCAAATAGACTGCTTCACCTCTCACAAGCTCTGATATGGAGGGAGAGGCTGCTGTTTTAAATCTAAAACATTGAGAAAGGCAAAGTGTAAACAGCTGGCACTAGCTTTTAGTGAAAATTCAGGAATGTGCTAAGGCAAGAATAGAGCACATACAAATTATTTTGACTTTGTCACACAAAGGTAGGTTTCCCTGTATTGATGTGCTACAAGATTTTACTGCTTTTTCATCATATTGAAAATCTTGGACACTGTAAGGTACATGGTCAATAGATGGCAGCAAGTCATTTAGCCTGACAATTACCTCTTCTGGACAATGCTCGTACACAATCAATGATGCTCTTCCCCTTTTAAGAAAATACCTCCTTCTTCTTTGCAATTTTAAAGGCTGTAATGAGATGAATAAACCAATAACAGCCGTTCAAGTGTTTCATCAAACAAATATACTGTTGCAGATATCTAGTGTGTCTGTTTTTAAAAAAATAACATTATAGTTTAACCTCCATGTTTCTTCAGCCCAACAGATATAACTCACTTTCATTGGGATCCAGAATGATAAGAATTAGTGATTTCCCAAGGAAATGCTTTATCAAGGTGCAGTGGACGAGCCAGTGCTAGAGGGCAACTCCTTCTATAGCATACACAGTTCCCCCCATAATGACCTTACGTGTCTTCATGATAGTGAGTGAAACTGGCAGGAGGAGAAAGTTGTTAATGTTAATTACTGAATGAAGAAGAGAGCAATAGTTCTTTTAAGTACAGGAGCTGACAATAATGTTACTGACAGAAAGATTTCTTCCAGGAACTGTACTACAAGCTCATTCTGTTACCCAAACTGTCCACATGTCCCAAAAGGAGTTTTCATCTATTAGTTCAGTGTAGGAGCTTCAACACCAGGGCTTTTTGTGGTCTTAGTCCTGGTTCTGACACTAATCTCTTGTGCAGCCTTGAAAATGAATGAGAGGATCTCTTGATGCAATCTGTAGGAATCTATAAAGCAAACCAGTACCTGATCCACTACTGAGTCTTTCTCCTCTGTAATGTTTACTTCTCCCTGATATTCCAATATGACTGTCTTGGAGCAAAAAATACCTTTGAAGGAAGAGGAGGGAAAGGCACATTGGTTTTGTTATTAATTTCTTGCAAAGCTAATTGTGACTACAGTGGAAAATCATTATTTCCTTGCTAATATTGCAACATCAAGTAACTTGGGAATCATTGCCAAACCTTGAAATGTACTAGGTCTACCTCTTTGCTGAGTAGTTAGTGTTGCTCTGCTTTGAGTTGATATATGCTTGATAATTATCCTGACAGTATTGACAACTTTGAATGTTCTTATAAAAAGTTAAGATTCATTTGAGAAAGGATAGATAATATTATCACATACTACAAGGAAAGATGTGATGATAAAACCTTGAGTTTCACAGTTTATTTAGTAAAAGTGCATTTATTTAAGAGAAGTCTGAGAAGCATGTTTTACATCCTGATTTTATTATATGTATGTATCTTGCTTTATAGCTATTCTAGGGATTCAATACTTTAAGGATTTATAAAGCCAAGTGATATAAAGAGCATTTGAAAACAGAGTCAATTTTTTCTTATGTACCTAGAGTAGCAACATTTACTCTGAAGATCTCAAGGCATATCTTCAAATGTTAATTAACATAGGACCCTTGTGAGGAGCATAATTATTAATATGCTCATATTATCAGTGAGTAAACTAGGCACAGAACATGTCTATAACAGTGCTGGGAATACAATAATAACTCATGCTGGACCAGCTTGGTAAACTTCTATGATGAAATGTCTGGTTTGGTAGATGAGGGGAAAGCAGTGGATATTGTCTACCTTGACTTCAGTAAGGCTTTCAACACTGTCTCCCATAAGATTCTCATACAGAAGTTGATGAAGTATGGGCTGGATGAGCAGACAGTGAGGTGGATTATAAATGGGCTGAATGGATGGGCCCAGTGAGTGATGATCAGTGGCATGAAGTTGGAGGCCAGTAACCCACAGTGTACCTCATGGGTCGATACTGGGTCCAGTCCTGTTTAACATCTTTGTTAATGATCTGGATGATGGGCCAGTGTGTGCTCAGCAAGAGGGCATCTGAAGATGACACAAAACTGGGGGAGGGGTGGTGGCTGGTGGGTCCTGGCATCCAGAGGGACCTCAACAGGCTGGAGAAATGGGCTGACAGGAACCTCATGAAGTTCAACAAGAAGTGCAAAGTCCTGCACCTGGGGAAAAATAACCCCAGGTAGCAGTATGTGCTGGGGGCTGCTCAGCTGGAAAGTAGCTTGGCAGAAAAGAACCTGGAGGGTCCTGGTGGATACCAAGTTGAACATGAGCCAGCAATGTGCCCTTGCTGCAAGGAAGACCAATGGTGTCCTGAGCTGCATTAGGCAAAGCATTGCCAGCAAGTTCAGGGAGGTGATCCTTCCCCTCTACTCAGCACTGGTGAGACACACCTGCAGTGCTGGGTCCAGCTCTGGGCTCACCAGTGCAGGAGAGACATGGACATACTGGAGAGAGTCCAGCAAAGGGCTGTGAAGATGATTAAAAGGCTGGAGCATCTGGCACATAAAGAGAGGCTGAGAGAGCTGGGTATGCTCAGCCTAGAGAAGAGAATTCTCAGGGGGGACCTCATCAATGTATATAAATACCTGAAGGGAGGATGCAAAGAGGATGGAGGCAGGCACTTCCCAGTGGTGCCCAGTAACAGGACCAGAAGCAATGGGCACAAACTGAAACACAGGAGGTGCCATCTGAACATCAGGAAATACTTTTTTTTTACTGTGAGGGTGACTAAGCACTGGCACAGGTTGTTCAGGGAGATTGTGGAGTCTCCCTCCTTGGAGATATTTAAAAGCTGTCTGGACATGGTACTAGGCAAATGGCTCTAGGTGTACCTGCTTGATCAGGGGGTTGGACCAGATGGCCTCCAGAGGTCCCTCCCAACCTCAACCATTCTGTGACTCTATGATTCTAACCAGGATTCCTTACTCAATCTTTCAATTTCTAACACCATATACTCTATAAGATCCATATGAACCTAGATATATTATTTTCTGTGCTGCGTTTCCATGTTTCTTACTCTATTCATGTTTTGCAGTCATCTATATTTTTAGAAGTTCTTTTTTTTTTTTTCCCTCTCAATTTTATACTGTTTCTTTTTTGCAGTTCCTGCTTCTGCATTGGTTTTCCTCCTTCCCTCCCTTTACCCTTCATTTAGATGGATCTATTTTCCCTGCCTTGATATTTTCAGGCTGTTGAAGGTGCCCGTCCTGCCTTCCTTTTTCAGTCCTCTCCTGCATGTAAGTCCAAAACTCACATCTACCATGACAACTGCATTCTTCCTTTTCTTCCTTCAACAGAAGAGATCGTGCCCCCCCCATTGCACTCTGCTTTCCCCATCCCTGCTATTAAGTCTCCTTGATGCTTTTCCTAAACTTTTGCTCATCTCTCCTTCTGCTCCTTACATCTAAGGGTGGAGTATCTTCTAAACCAGATCACTCTGCCCAGCTTTGTCAACAAACAAGATTTGAGAATAAATAATTAAAAAAATAAATAAAGGCATATATTCCCACAGTAGCATAGGCATGGAGCATAGGAAAGGTTGTGCTATTATGATTATATTGAAAAATAAAGCTTCTCTCTGGCAGTGTCAGCATGTCTGGTAGTTTTAATCTTCCTCATATCATATGGGCATCTTCCTCTCTTTCTGTGCTATGGAGTGCCTTTGGCTTCTGCTGTCAGCCTGGGAGAAGGAGGAGGGCTGTATGGCTCTGCTTTGCCAGCTGGAGTTCAAATGCCCCCTTCACTCATCCGTTAGGACATCTTCTTTGTTGTGATTGCTGACATGGCATTGTAGGGATTTATCTATTTTATTGTGTCTTTGATATTTGGAGCCCATTCCCATCTACAGGATACTTTTCCTTGTTTGCCTGCTCTAAAACCTCAGAGGGGTGTGTAAACTGAGGTCTTCTCCTCCCCCTGCACGATAGTTTTAAAAGAATACCTTTTGGGGACTCTGCCCTGTGTGGGTTTGGGCTTTTTGTTATTCTTGTCTCTCTTTCTCTCTCACCCCTGCCTTCTGATCCTTCCTTCTCCTCCCTAGCAGCACTTCCCCAGCTCTTTTCCCCTTAAAGGTGCAGTCAGCTACTCCTTACTCAAGTGTCTCCCTCAGCCTTTCCTTCTGCTTGGTGCTCCTGACCCTCCAGCTGCCTCTTCTTACCAACTCCCCAGATGCTGGGGACCCTATCTCTGACCATCAGCTTCTCACTTTTCTGTCTTGCCAATCAGTGTGACCCTTAGCATTTTCTGGACGTTTTGGCTACCAGTGCCAAAGTCTCTTGATCTGCTCTCTGCCCTTTCTTCCAGTGACCAGTTACTGATTACCTTGCTACAGCACCATAGCTTCTCCTTAGAGTTTTTGTTCCTCTCTTTCTGGACAAAGCTACTTTACCAGTTTCTGCCCTTAGCCTCACAGTTCTCTTCTGATAATGATGAAACTGTGTGTGACTATTACAATGACTCCTAGACTAGTAGTCTTGTAGCTGACCCAATATTGCTCACTTGGTTTACAAATTTTTGTTACACGTATTCAGTGCAGAACTGAGTCCTTAGCTTGATCTAGATCTACTTAGGTAGACCTCCAGGCTGCTACTATACTACAAACATAGGATTAATTGCTCTTTTTATTATCATTTAGGAAGCATGGAAATTTGTGAGCAGCCTCAAATAGTTTGCAGCCCGAACAGGAATCCTGGAAAGAGGGAGTTAGGGAAGGAGGGTGATCCATAAAGAGGGAGTTAGGGAAGGAGGGTGATCCATAATACCAAAATATGGTGAACCTTCCTTTTGCCCCTGACAGTGTTTGTGACTTTTTCAAGTGCTGAGTCAATGCTTAATCAAGCACCAGTTCTGTGAAAACTAACAGGCATGAAGCACCTGCATCGGCTTATAATGTACACAGGTAAGGATGCCCTTGAATTTTGGTAGGGTCAGAACCCAATTTAAGAGTAATCTTACTGACCACTGGATGTCACTGCGACACTGCAGGAATGAAAATTAAGGCAAGGATTTTCAAAAGCATCCAAAGAATTTAAGAGCACGAGCCCTTATGACCATCATTTCAACTTAAAAGTGATCCTGTTATGGCTTTTGGGAATTTCCCTGAAATGAATTGGGAGCCCAATTGATCCCACTGGTCTACAGTGAGCTTTGATTTTGAGAGTTAGGCACTCTAGTCTACCAAAAAAGTGTATCAGTTAATGTCATACTAAAAAGGCATGTGTGTCTCTTAGAAAGGGGATTCCCCAAAGGGGTTGTGGTTGCACTGTTTTCTGTCATTGCTACAGTGAAGATTTTGATGACAAATTAAATTAAATTAGATTGTTCAAATAAAAAAAAATGCAGGACTGAAGGAGATTTCAGAAGCTCAGTTAATCTACCCCACCTTAGAGGTGGAATCGGATAATGTCAGTGCTAATTTAATTTGCTCTTAACAGCTGCAGTGGTTTCATAACCTCATTCAGAAAAGACACCCAATTTTTTTACTGTTACTTTCAGATTATGATTTCCAAACTCTTTCTATTCTTGTTCTTTCCCTTTGCAGAGGTGCAAAGAAAGCAAATTAAGAGTTGTAAGGACATGTAATGCCACATAAAATAGCCTATGAAGACAGAAAATAGCTGTATTATGCAACAATTAAAAAAAATGAATTCTACTAAGTAAGGAAGAGAGCAAGCTAGGACACTGAACTACTTAGCCAATATCAGAAAATGGAAAACTAACAAATGAAGACATGTACATTTAGCAGATTACTTGAATTTGAGAGGATTCTTTCACCTTTAGGTTATTTAAAGGAAACCTCACTTGGAGAGTTGTGGAAAAGGCTACTGATAATAACAGAGCACTTATTGTGGCAAGACCTATGGGACTTAAATTAAGAGTGAATCATAAATATGAAAATCAAGTTTGCTTGTTAGTAACAATTGTGGTGCAGCTGGGCATCAGGCCTGTGCTTGTATGCACACCCAGTGCACTTAATTCATTAATTCCTCTCATGGTCCAGGAACATTCCAGCTAGTTTCTGCAAAGGTGAGATACAGACTGGCTTGAGGCAGTGGGCCAGCTTGAACCCAGCAAACCTTCACAACTGACTATTTGACTGTTACAGGAGTCTGACCAAGTGAGAATTTTAGACAGTTCTTGAAATTCCCTGAGGCAGCTCCTGCAGTGTGTAGTCTAATTTTTACACTTAAATGCATTGGTTAACATCCTGGGTGGCATGTCCCAGAAGACTCATCTAGGTGATTCCCACTGCATAAGTGATCAAATTCTACATAGATAAGACATTTGTAAATAGTCAATGGAAATGGTTTCTGCAGAAATGGTCACATAGGACAGTCTTTTGTACATAATTAAAATATTTAAGAGATAGTCTATGTGTAGTTAGGATATATCAGTAAGGAATGAAGTGGTTTGGGGAGGCTCTTCTGATTCAGCTGAAGATGCTGCAGCAGGGACCTTTGCAATGGACACTCCTATTGCCACCCAGCCACAGTTGAGTGTCCTGTCTGGGAGATTTTATTCCCCATACAAGCATTACTCTAGCCAGGATACCAATAAATTATTATTTTTTTTAATTTTAGCAAACAGTCTGTCCTTGAAGACCTGTGCAACATTATATACAATTAATGCAAAATGTCAGCCTATCAAATTGCAGTGATTTTGCTGTAAAAATTAATAAAAAAAAAAAGGCCTGAAATTTCAGGGGCAAATGATGCCAATTTCAATAATTTTCCTAACATACTTTTGAAGTTTTCAATGGCCAAGTCACCCCCTCTGCCCCTCAAAATCAGAAGTTCATATCTTTTCAATGAAGCTGATTTTTACCTACATTAAGTTGACTAATGTGTATTTTGATTCTCCCTTTGATTCTACTGCAGTATAGGTACCAGAAGTCACTTTCTAGCCTTAGAAACAATGACAGCTTTTCAAGGCTAAATAGTGCCTTTCATAGTCTCACTTCTTTATTTCTTATTCCCCTTCAGAGATCCGTGAATACTGCCATGTCTTAATTATTATATGGCCTTTGAGTTTCTGAAGTTTCTCTGCGACTTCTCCTTGGAAAAATTGGAGCAGGTTATGCAAGTGTAAATTGATGCGCCTCCACTAGAGGTTCTGGCCTGTGGTTAATATGTTGCTGTGTGTTTTAAAATGCTTTAGGAATTGCAGCCACAACAGGAGTCTCCAAGAATAGCTAATCTAAAGGATCTGTGCTTGACATGATGCCCATTAACAGAATTTCACAGATGGTCAAGCCTGAGTTTTATTTATTGCTCAAGTTAAGCCAGAACTTTGTTCATAATTAATGATATGGTAATAAACATTTTTCTCAGCTCAGACATTGAATAAACATGACCCCCTGGAAGGGAAGCCAAAATGGAGAGATGATGAATATTTATTGCCAAATTACTAGACATAAATTCAATACCAAATAGGTAAATTGTTGAATGTCAGCTAGACCCTTGTAAGTTGCAGGCTACAAACAGCCTGAGCTGGAAAGTAGGGTTTGGATTCGGGTTAGTGTTCAGTGAAAGAGAGAGCCTAGAGGTGTGGTTGGAGTGGGATTGGAAATGGGCATCCAAAGGAAAGTTAGGGCAGCCAAGAGATTTGTGCTCAGAGGATGTTTGCGGTGTGGGCCAGAGGTGGGGTCTTAGTCGAAGCCTGAGCTGGAAAGTAGGGTTTGGGTTTGGGTTCGGGTTAGGGTTGAGCGAAAGAGAGAGCCTGGAACTGTCGTTGGAGTGGGGCTCGAAATGGCAGGAAAAAAAATGTTGGATGTGAATGAAGAAGATTAATGGAAGATCCAGGAGTCTCAGGAAATTTCATTCAAATTGAGGGATGTGCAACAGTTGAACAAGATACCGACAGCGATTTTGGACAGAAAATGTTTTAGAAAAGGTTCTATTACACGTCAGCGCTGTTAAATCATATAACCAAAGGATATTGCAGTTTGATTTTTTTATGCTGTGAAAATGGTAGAGGCCTTGCTTCATGAAAGTGATGAGGATATTGATTATGTTGAGTTTGCTTGTGGAAAAGTAGAAATAAATACCCTCTCTTCTGTGAGATACAGATCCTATGTGGAAGTAGTAAATCTGCTATAGGCACTACTTCCCCATCACAGTTCCACATGTATTTGGATTAGAAATCCATCTTCTTTGATATTACTTCTAACTTTCTATGTTCTATCAACTTTTAAGCAACTGTCAGTTCAACAAAAAACACTTAGAAAAAATCTCTATTTTTTTTCTCCAGATGCGGAATATGTATGCAAAAGACTCTCTTGTCCAGTGTATAAGAAAGCCAATTTTCAGTGACAAACCTAAGTGTCAAAATCTTGTGACCAACAAAGACTAAGGAGGAAATACTTTCTTCAAAATGACAAATTCTCCATGGTGTTAATTCCTATATTTTTCTTATTTATGAAGTAATGTGCACAACTAATATGCACTCATGAAAATAAGGAAACCTTGTAGAATCCAGCTTATTCTAGTCAGTCTTCTCCTAAACAATCAGAAGTTTAAATACTGCTACTTACTGTGAGCCCAGGATGAAACATACTGACAGGAGCCAGTATGAGGTTAGTGCCTTAGGGACTCCCAAGAACTACCAGTAAAAATAAATAGCAGCTCACATCCAGGGCCTGCAACTGGTGACTTTATGCAGGTTGCTGGATAGCAGAGTTCTGGCACTGACATCAATACATAGTGAGATTTTTTTTTTTTATTCATTAAAATTCTTGTTCTAAATAACTTTGAAGTCACTTGCCTTAAAGCATCACATGAAAAGTTTAATTGAAGGCTGTGACTACATGCAGGACATCTTTACGCAAAGGGAAAGCCAACTAACACACCCCTGTTTTCTTGGAGGTGAAATTTAAGAAAAAAAATCCAAGTAACAGCAGTAGTAAGTAGCTGAATTATGCCATACCTGAAAGGTCTTGTTTCACATACAGAGTTTTTTTCAGATTGAATGTTATATACTTGTAGAAAGATTCAAAAGAAGAAAGGCTGGGTGGGAAGGAGTGAGAGGATTTTAGAAAAGTATTTAGAATCATTACCCCAACATAGAGTTCCCTTCTTTCATGGAGAAGAATAAAACTGTTTTCCCAGAAGAGATTGCCCCCTAAATCAGCACCTGAAAATTTGCAAGCTGACACTTCTCAGCCTCTAAAAACCACTGTTTGGGGGCAGCTGCAATTATCTTCCAAACAAGCATCGCAGTTCTCAGCTATCCCTATGAGCCAGGGTGTGAAAATGGGCAATGGCTTCCCCAGAAGCCTTAGCAGATTTATAGCAACACACTCAAACAGTAGATTTTCTTTACATGTTTGGTAGGTGCAGCACAGATACCACCATCCTTTCCATGTGAAAGGGTTTTTCTTCAGCTTTTCCTCTTTTGCCAGTCTCAGCTGATGCCAATGTAGAGTAGCAGCTCTCATATGTTTTGGTGGCTTATGTATTGGCAGGTCTCATAAGTAATGTTACAGCAGCTTAGTTTAAGAGTCCTTGGAGAAGGTCTGAAGGCAATGAGTCCTTGGTGCTCCTTGGGACTGTATTCCAGCATTGAGTTAGAGCAGGAGCTGTTTCATTATGCTGTGCACTACAGGGATATAGGTACCTGCTTTCCTGTGTAAGGAATGAATGAATGAACTAATTAATCATTAATTTCATGCCTCTCAAGCGTGAAGTTGTCTGACACTCACAAAGCCAAGGAGTGACTCTGGTCTCCTTTATACCTTGTTTAACCTAATGAAACAGCAATGCTTTTTTCCTTTTAATACAGAAGAGACCTCAAAGTGGACCTTAATAACTTCCTGATCACTTTAAAGGGAAAGTAACTTTTGTCTGAAATTTAATCCGAAGACATTATAGAGAAACAAGGAAGCTCGTGAGTTCTGCTTCAGATCCTGAGGTGTGTTGACACCCAAAACAGACATCATGACGTGATTCAAGTACTTATTTCCTTAACAAATACGGTGTCCATTCTGCTAGCCAATGGAAATATGGCTTTTGGTTGCCACAATCGTGTTACAGACAAACTTCTTGTTTTGGACTGTACAAAAGAGCAGTGATTGATGACTCAGCAATATTATGACTTAAGTTATGGAAGTCTGCAGTTGGCCTTGGCCAAGAATTTCTACTTGGTATTTTTGGATTTTGCTCACATTTGGTGATTTCTGAGGCTCTACCCATCATGCAGGGTTCAATTCTGCTGCTGGTGGCTGCTACAGCCTGCAAAACTTGGTGAGGTACATGGATACGAGGGATTGTGGTGACATACCATGTGGGCAGCAGCAGATGTTTTGGCTGGCATACGCTTTTCTCACCTGATCGTGGATTCCTGTCTGCTGCTCCAGTCTCTTGGATGTGCTGGCCTGTGCATGTTCTAGCCAGAAAGAATTAACAATTCAAGTGCAGGCCAGACTCCAGGCTCATGTGAAGGAGGAACAGGGGCCATCCTGGGTTTGGGTGACATTTAGCTGGATCAAATATTTCAAAAGCAAACAAAAATAAAATCTTGTCTCAGGTTTTCTCACTACTTCCATGGAAGAGAGGGGGTGATAACATACTTACTTTAAGGCATGCTTGGGTTACCCCTTGGTGAAGCCTGCTCCCCTGGCTGATGTGTCCCACTTGGCTCCTGGCATGTTTCCAGCATGTTGACAGCCTGAGTAGGACCTTGCAAAGATGGGAAGGGTGTGCAAGAAAGGGGCGCAGGGTACAAGGGCTCCCCTGGTGCTCTGGGCATACTCTAGGCTGAGCCTTGAGGACTGCATGATAATACTTTCAATACTTACAGGGGACTTATAAGAAAAATGGGGACAGACTTTTTCGTAGGACCTGTTGTAGTAGGACAAGGGGTAATGGTTTTAAACTGAAAGAGGGTAGATTCAGACTAGATAGAAGGAAGAAATTTTTTACAATGAGGGTGGTGAAACACTGGAACAGGTTGCCCAGAGAGGTGGTAGATGCCCCATCCCTGGAAATATTCAAGGTCAGGTTGGATGGGGCTCTGAGCAACCTGATCTGGTTAAAGCTGTCCCTGCTTATTGCAGGGTGTGTTGGACTAGATGACCTTTAAAGATCCCTTCCAACCCAAATTATTCTATGATTCTATCATTCTGTGATTTAGGGGGATTTAGGCAGGCTTTGCTGTCGGTGTCTAGGGTGAAAATGGGACTTCATACTCTCAACTTCTTATATTTGTATTTTCTCCTTGAACATTTGTTTGTTTGTTTGTTTATTTGTTTTTCCCCCCCCAAGAAAATCTGCTTGTGTTTTCTATATTTATGCTTCCTGGCAGGTGCTTAAGAGACTGGTTGAGTAAATTACAACACTTAACTGAGCTTTTCTCTGACTGCCACAATCCTCAGCACGTGCAAGGTCAGGTCTTCACTGCAGAAGAAACCCACTTAGCAAGGTGCTAATTTACTTCAAGGAAAGAGATTACTGATCACAGTAGATTTCTACAGCAGATGAATGTGTAATTCAAAATGAATAATTTATTAGAAGCATTTAGCCTCATTATCTGCTCAAGTTAAGTCCAGGAGTAGTTCAGAATGTTCTTATGTTTGTTATTAAAATGTTTCTGCTATCTCTTTGTCTTAGATTTATTTTTCTGGTTTGCTTGCTGAACTATAACTTGGCCAGATCACTCCAGGAAAGGACAGGTGTGCAAAATCTTCCATTGCATGTGTGGGTTGAAAATAAGATTTATAAAGGTCTTTGGTACATTTAATTTTGAATATTTGTTTTTCATAAGTGCTTAGCATCAGTCCATGAAAATTTAATGAAAAGCAAGCACAAAATGAATCCCTCAAAAAAATCAACAGATAATAGAGCATTTGTATTATGCTTTATGGCCAAAGTTTCTGAACAATTGTATTTTGTGTGTGGGGGGTTTTTTTTTAGTTAGACATCTAAAAATTGATGTAGGAATATCCACTGTAAACTGTCAAGCTTTCTGATTTGTAAAAATCACAACATTTATTTAAATGCACAGATTTGGATATAGCAACCTAAGAGCAGATTCCTGTTTTCAAACTGATGTGAAAATATTACTTAACCAAGCCCTCAAATGATCATGCTAGGTAAGATGATTCCATACTACAGTTTTCCTCTGGCACTGGCTAGACCTACAATATCTGACTGGACTGTATGAGGACCTCTTCTGTGGTCTCTTCACTGAAGATGAATTGTATTTTTAACTAGAAGGAGCACAGCACCTTCTAGTTGGTGGTAAGACATGTTCTTGGGGAGGAGGGAGGAAGTACTAGTGAGGTATTGAAAAAATAAAGACAATTTTTGTCAATTTTCATGGACCCCTGTTGTAGCTGGAGAATTTGGGGCCCTTTAAAGTATGGAAGAAAATGAGTATTTTTTTGCTTTGGTAGCTCCTTCTCCTTTCTATTAGATCTTTCTCACCATCTCCTTTTTCTAGCACCCTTTCTCCCAAGGATTCCTCTTCCCCACTTGGCTCCAACATCCTTCTTCTCCCTAAGTGCACGAGCACCATCCCTCCGCTTCCTAAGAAAGCAGCAAGTCTCCTTCAGCAGTTACCTCCATTTTTCAGCACTACAGTCTGCTTGCTGAATCTGTCCCCATCTAGATCACAAACCACTCAGGCTCTTTTTAGCTCAGTCCAGCTCTAACACTTGCTACTCGGAAGCATCCTTGCCATGCAGCCCCCCAGCTGGGACTGTGTTTTCATCCCACTGTGTGGAAGTGCCCTCTTCACCATGCCTGTCTGACAGCACCAGGCTTTTCTTGTTCTGCCTGTGCACAGCACACATAAAAAGCCCCACTGTCCTGCCATAGATTCCAGCTGTGCTGGTTTTGGCTGGGATAGAGTTAATTTTCTTCATAGTAGCTAGTATGGAGCTATGTTTTGGATTTGTGCTGAAAACAGTGTTGGTAACACAGGGATGTTTTAGTTACTGCTGAGCAGGGCTTACACAGAGCCAAGGCCTTTTCTGCTTCTCACCCCACCCCACCCCACCAGCGAGCAGGCTGGGGGTGCACGAGGAGCTGGGAGGGGACACAGCCGGAACAGCTGACCCCAACTGACCAAAGGGATATTCCATACCATATGATGTCATGCTCAACATATAAAGCTGGGGGAAGAAGAAGGAAGGGGGGGATGTTTGGAGTGATGGTGTTTGTCTTCCCAAGTAACTGTTACGTGTGATGAAGCCCTGCTTTCCTGGAGATGGCTGAACACCTGCCTGCCGACGGGAGGTAGTGAATGAATTCCTTGTTCTGCTTTGCTTGTGTGCGTGGCTTTTGCTTTACCTATTCAACTGTCTTTACCTCAATCCACAAGTCTTCTCACTTTTACTCTTCTGGTTCTCTCTCCCATCCCATGGGGTGGGAGTGAGCAAGCAGCTATCTGATGTTTAGCTGCCTGCTGCGTTAAACCACAACACTAGCTTTAAAGCTTAGGAAAACAATCATAAGCTCTGAAAATTTCTCTTCTTCCCTGTTACCCATTGTCACTGGGTTCAGGAAACCATAACCCTTTCACAACAGCTTAAATGGAATGACCTGAGGCAAAAGTGCAATTGGCAGGCAGCAATCATAAATGTGCATTAATATCAGTTGTCTTTTGCTGAAAGCTCTAGAAAACCAGGACCAAGGAACGTGGAGTGCGTAAATAGGAAATTACAGAATTTTCTATAGCCTGACAGATGCCAAGCACTCTGCTCTGTGTTTGCTCTATTTTGCTGACAGCCTATCTGCTACCAGGACTCTAGAGAGATGGAGGCTGAAGACTCTGTGTGTGGATATCCTATAATGTGCCTTGTGGTGGTAATCCAGCCAAGGCATACATTCCTGGTACAGTGTCTCATTCCTCTGCCACCTGTAGTCTACTAATTTGCTACAAGGCAGGGTTCCCTGTCACCACGGCTGTGGTTGGGGCCTCTGAGTCCATAGAGAGGATTGAAATCAAGGCACCATGTGGCGATACTGCATCCTGCTGTACCTCAGCCATGGCATGTAACAAATTGACCTAACTGGGAAGTTTCCAACTTTTTCTTTCCATTAGAAACCCCCCTCTTAATTTTCCATGCGAGCTTCCAAGGGAAGAGTTCCTGTTCTCTAACTATGGGTAGGGAAACTACTCCTTTGCCTTTTCCGCTTTAAATTTGTAGTGGCTGGGGCAGAAAGCTGGCTGTGAATGTATCAATACTTACTTGATGGGACCTTTGTCCCTCACTTGTCCTGTCTGGGTACATGCTCAAAGATGCTGTGGTGCCAGCCTGTGCGCCTGCAGAAACCAAGACAGGGAGTGGGCATTAGCTACTGACCCTGTCCTAGCAGAGAGCCCACCCACCCTGACCTGCACCCACTGGGGTCTGAAACAGCAGGAGAGACTTGCCGGGTGCTGTGTGCTGAGAGTGGAGCACTTCTCCTTCTGAACCACTGGACTGTGCTTTCCACTGTGATTTTTTTTTTTTTTTTTCATTATTTAGTTTAGTTTCTTTATTATGAATAGCTGTTTGAGTATTAACATTGCTTGTGGTACAATGAGTTCATAGCAAAACGAGGAAAACAGCTGGTCTGGGTGCGGTGGAACAAAGATTTGGTGACGATAATGTGGTTTTTGAATGTCTTTTTTAAAGAAAGACTTTAATGAAATGTGTGTGAGAGTGTGTGTACATGTGAGAAAGAGATGAAACATTGGACAGCTTAAATGCTGTCAGATGTTTTACAGCTAGGATACCATTTTTTCTCCTACAAAGGCTGATAAAATACAACTGCCATTTAGGCGTAGGATTTACGGTTACTTTAGCATATGCCCTGAAAACATGCGTATCTACAGGGGATAGTAGTTCATGGAGAAAACAAGTTGGTGCTGAGAAGTTCAATTACTCTCCTGAAATATCAATAATGTAGCTGGAAGAAAGAAAAAAACAACAGGCCACTTCCTATATTGGATGTATTCTCAAAATGTCTATAAAGGCTTGCTGCCAGCAGCAAGAAAGTAATAACTATAAATGTTGCTCAGTGGGAAGACTTAGTGATAGAGCCCCTCTGTTTGAAATTTTCCTGAAGCCCTGTCAACACAGTGCTAACTTTCATGTTTTTGCATTTTTATTTTTATTATTATTTCTATTATTCTTGGCAGGTGCATGTGTTGGTAGGTGAACTCAGAGTCTCCCTCCTGGCAAGGCTCTCTGTCTTTTCAAGTCACTCAACATAAACCTGCAGTTTCCTGGCCCTGAGCTCTGCTGAAATTAATTTTAAATATACTGTTCTTGATGGTCCCTATAGCACTTTCTAAGGTCCTGTTGGATCCTCTTAAGGAAAGCTGAAGCGTCAGAGTGAACAATGTAATTTTATTCCTTAAATAATTACCAAACTCTGCAATTCCTTTTAATTAGCAGTTAGGGTTGAATTCTTTAATTTTAATAATCATAATACCATGTTCTAGGCTGCTTGAGGAAAAACATTACGTGCTTTTTCTTCTTCTTGAGGTACGGGCACCTGTGCCTGGTCTCAGCAGCGCAAGATCTTGTGCATATGAAGAAAACAGAGGATATTGTGTGATTGCACCATTGCATGTGGGAGCTGACAGAGATTCTCCATTGTGCAGGACAGCCTCTTATCGGAAGAGTTCCTGAGGAATCTTATGGGCTCGCCTCTGAGGGAAAGAGGTTGCTGACCTGAGGTGCTGAAACAAATAGGCTGAAAACAGATTGAGGTGAATGAATTGATTTTTTCTTTTCCCAGGAGCTTGAAACGAACAATAGAGTCTTTTCCTCTCCTCTTATTTCTTCATATTTTTTATAACCGTTCTCAGCTGAAGGTATAAAAAATGTTTTTACAGTTATTTTACGTATTTCAAAATAACATTTATTAGCCTAATACCTCTAATTATGCATGATGGGTGAGTCACATGTAGAGTGTGCTCCCACATTTTCTTTGGTTGAATTCATATACATACTTACCTAATTTGGCAGCAGTGGCATGGCTAGGTGTTAAATGAAATTAATCCTGCTAAGATTAACTCTCAGAGACAGACCTATAGCACAACAAGGACTTTAAGATTCTGGTTCTTCTAGGTTTTCCATATTTTTTCCATTGTAGCGATCATTACTTTAAACAACTCAAGCTCAGGAGACAAACATGATTGTGGAGGTGGATTGGTGTGAGTGCAATCAGGCTTTCAGTTCAGCCAGTGAAATTTACTGCTGCTAATGAATAAATTTATACAACAAGAGCAGTTCAGTTACTTTGGGGGTGAGCACAAGACAGCAGGGAGAGAGGAAAGAGCTTCAGAGTGGGCTTATGTTAGCATTTAATTTTGGATCAGCAGAGCATTTCTGAAGCAAATCTCCCAAATTTCTGCCTTGCTGTGCTGTGGTTTGCCCCTGGGAGCAGTTCTAGGATATGGATTCCCAGTTTCTACTGGTGTAGGGATGATCTCTGCGTGTTCAGGGGTGCTCAGTCCACACAACTACGCTGGTGCTTGTCCAAATGAATCCTCCCATGAACACATGCAGTGTGGACATCAGGTCCTCTGTACCACCCATTTGGTCCTCAGATCTTTGTGGCACACTGCAAGCTAAAGTAGACAGAGCTACAGTGCTGTTCAGCCAGTATGACCCTTCGTTTAGGTGATGGAGGACCATGACAGATGTGCCGGAGCACTTGCCCTGAAGTTTAATTACAGTCAGTAAATCTAGATGATCCCTGTTACTAAAGTTTATGGTTGTCAGACATTTACAAAGCAGAGATACTTCCTGGCTACAGAGATTGGTTCTCTCTGGTGTCTCTGTGTGATGGTGGATATGTTGATACACCCAAAGAACTCCCATAGGGACAATGCAGGTGAAAAAATAATCTTATTTTTAATTTGGAAAGAAATGTGAGGAAAGTTGTGATTTCATAGGTAGGTTTAGCTCCTGTGGCAGTTTTGTCTTCTGCACTCAGGAGCCTCCCACCGCAGCTCAGTCATTTCCATAGCACACACCTCTTCGGCTGGCCAGAAATGAAGGGAAAGGCTCTGGTGGATGTCAGTGTCCTTTGGCTCACAGCCCCTGTGCTGGAGTGAGGGCAGCTGTGGCTGGCATGGCACTGGAGGCCCTGCATTTTGGTCTTCTGCACCTTGGGTATGGGCTTCCTGCTCTCCGGCTGGTTAAAATGAGCGTCATGTTTTCTGGCACAAGGGAAGCTGTGGCTTCTTCGGCTGTATTTTTTTTTATTATGAAGTCTTATTGTGTTCAAGTGTCATAATAAGCACACACACACACACAAAGTCCTCCTTGACTGTACTACAGTAAGAATTGGAAAAAGGTTTATTAAAGTCCTAATCATTTTGCATAATAGGAAGGGAACAACTATGGTTTCCAGCAATATGCGATATGTTATCTTTGGAAACTAAGGAACTTTATGGACGTTCTTGTATTTTCTATAAATAGAAGAATATATATATTCAGTAATCAGTAACCACTTTTTTTTTTTTTTAAATCTCTGGTGGTACTTGGTTTGCTTATTAGGTATTTGAAACATCTTACCTTGTGTTCACTAAAAAATGTATGCAGTCAGACTGGGCAAAAAGACAAAGTTCAAAATCAGAAAATGCACTTGAGGCATACATTTATGAAAGACAAAGCTTAACATTACTCTTTGGACAAAGGGCTGGTTAGGTTATATAGAGGGCTGCTTTAAGCAGTTGCCCAGGTGATCAGCTGAAATCATTTGCCTTATACATGTTATTCTTTCATTAAAAGGTCAAATAAAATTGTGCTGGAAACCTAGTGGGTACTTTAAATGGCTAGCTACTCAAAATGGCCTTTTGGGGGTGGCACTAAAGAGAGTCTCAAGTGAAGGTTTTGTTGTATTTTGTCCCATATTCATTTTTAGGGTAAAAAAAAAAAATAACCAAAACCCAAATGTTGTTTTCTTAATGATGCTATCACACTGAGCAATTCCTGTTGTTTGCACTCTTTCTAGAAGATGGGTACACCTCCTCAGTAAAAATACAGAAATGTGAGGCTGTGTCCCTACATGTGATGCCTTGCTATCACAAACAATCCCACCATACAATGGCTTTCAGAAATGGTTCAAGCTCTTCTTTATGAAAAAAGTATAATTGTCTGCCATTATCTATTTTCCAAGGTATTTAGCTTAAATTAATTCCTGATTAATTTTATAATCACTTATTAATCACTGAGAACACTGTCCTAGAGGATGTACTCCCTTGGAATATATGCCCATGAGGTATTTGGAGAGAGAAATATTCTCACTCAGCCTTCATTTTGCCTGACTAAACAAGACAGGTTCTTGTAGTTCCTTTGTCTAGTAACTCCTCCTTTCTCATATGAGATTAACAGCTCCTCCACCCCTACTTCAGTTTGGCTTTCTCACCTGCCAGTGACTGGGGGTGGATGGACTATGTTAGATGAGATATTCTCTGTGCCCAGCACAATGTCATTAGTGTCTGGGGAATTCATCAGTGCAAACACATCATTGAACTGCATTTGCCTTTCTCCTGAAAGGAAACTGTTTTAGCAGCTTGCAGGCATTTGGTCAGGAGATTAGCAAACTTGGGGTCTTCTTTTCAGATATTGTGAATTAATGAGAATTGACTGAAACTGTTGGAGCGTATTGCAAGCTGATGTGATATTAATTCATGAAACATACTAAAAATATGCTGGATATGAGATTTCCTGAATGTTTTCTTTTCACTTGGGTTTTCAGCCTGTTCCAGTGGGTGGCACAAGAAGCACAAAAAACCAGGTGAGTTTTCATCTCAGCATATCCCCTAGGATTTCTAGTTAGTAATTCTTGTAGCTCTTAGTTAAAAATAATAAAAGAGACTCATGAGGGTAAGGAAGTGCATTTCTCAAACTGAGCGAGGGTCACTGACTTCAAGGTGCTCAGCACCTTTATGAGCTCTTTGGTATCATGCATTTGCAAATGCTTAATTCTTCAATATTCTTTTATACTCAGCAGAGTCTACAGGTACAGGCTTGAAGGGGTCAGGCTCTGAGCTCCCCATCCTGAGAGCACTATGGCTGAGTGAGACATATTGGGCTTTGTGTGGGAGCTGCAGATCTAACCTGGTGTGTACCCACTGAGCGACTCTCTGTTGTATGTGCTGTGAGCGTGGGCTCTGCATTGCAGCAATTGCAGCATGTTCAGGCAGAACTGTGCATGTATGTGTGGTATTTGGCTCTTTCAGCCATGTTGAAATTATCTTTATTATATTCAGTTCCAAGATCACAGCTGGGCCTGAAAAAAAATATGAAAAGGATCTAAGTGCTGCAGCTAAAATATTGCCCTGGAGGACATCCTACCCTAATGTTTTGTGGGAGGGTATCCGGGGTGTTATATGAAGGTTTATAATGGACATACAGATCCTCCATCCACTATGACAGATCTTCATGTCTGCTGTGCCACTGAAAACTTGAAAGGAACAACTTACATACGGTTCGCAGAGGTACAGGCAAAACCAAATCTTGCAAAACCAAACAGAAGGGTGGATTTTGTGAAGCAAAATCACTGGGAATTTGAAGACACTATAGAATTGGGAACATCAGTGGGTGTTTCAGGTCAGTGGTAAGAGAGACTGGAAATATGATGACAGGTTTCAGGGGGCCTGGAGGAATCAACTGGGTCTGAGAGGGCTGTAGATGGGAGAAGTTCCAAGTCACACTTTTGCCAGCCCATGGACTCTGAAGGTCCCTCTCAAGCAGGAAGGCTATGGGTGCAGGAGAAATACAAAGCAGAAGTTGGCTGTTTGGGCCATGCCTGAAGTGATGTCCACCAATCTGCTGGGCCATTGAAGACCTACTTTGTCTACTGTTAGAGGGGACCTTGGATGCTAAAGGCAAGCATATGTGACAGTCAGAGAAGGAAGAAGTGAGAACAGAGCTCAAAAGGAAGAGTGACTGGTTAGATGGAGGTCTAGTAACAAGTTCTCCAGCGCAGCATTTTCCCAACTGACCAAAGCTAGCACTTCTCTGGGAGATGATTGTTCTATCAGAAGGAAATTGTCATTTAATCTGGGCAGCTTCTAGCAGGAATCCATTGGATTTTGGCAAGTAGTGCTTGGAAATGCCTGAGTCCCTGGGCCACTGGTGCTTAGTGCCCTGGTGGGAGCTAAGAGCTGGGAACTGTTACATGCCCTGGAGCTTCTCTGGTTTTCTGCCCTTCACTGAAAAGGCTTCTGGGAACCTGAAGATGCGTTACTTCTGAGATCTGAAATGCTGGTTTCAGGGGGATGTGCATGTGTGTGTAAGTCCTAGATGCCTGGCCAGGATCCTGAATGATTCACCTCTGAAGTAGCTTGACTCCAGAGCACAGATTCCCCAGGGCTTGCAGTCTTTAGGGAACGCACCATTAAGGTACAATAGTGTGTGGCACTGGTGGCGGTTGCTTTTCGCATTATGCAAGGCCCTGAGGCTGACTGATACAGGTTTCTATTAGATTTGGGAAGCTGCTAAATTCCTGGAATCAGGAAGGAAACAAAAGAAGAAAACATAAAGAGGAAAGAAATTATGAAGAAGTGGCAGTTAAAAACTCCTGGAAATATGGAGGAGAAGATGTAAAACTGGAGAAGATTCAACCACTGGTCTTTTTGGTGTCTAAGTCTTAACACAAGCCAAATAGTCAGGAGATAGTTTTATTTCTGACTGTCACTGATTTTGAAGCACATTTAATACTGTGCAGCTAACTGATGGAGAAGTGTTTACATGTGAAAATGCATTATGGAAATGTGAATAATCATTTACTTCACATGAAAAACAAGCACAGAAAAATAAGAACAGAGAAAAAAAGTGGAAATGGAGACTTTGAATCTGTTACCTCAGACTTGTCACAACCATGCAATTCTCGGAGGCTGGGGTGCTGATAAGAGATCAGAATCGGACTGGGAGCTGAGCCAAATCCCCAAGGAAAGACCACTGTGAGACTCTGAGTTTAATTGTGAAAAGCAATGAGAATTTGCCAGCACAGCAAGCCACCTCACCCGCAGGAGTTTTGTGAGCTGTGCTCTGATGATGCCCAGGTTGGTACAGCATCCACAAGTCTGCTCTAAGCCCCACCAGAAGCAGAGGGCAGGTGCAGTTCAAAGTGGGGGTCCATTAGAAGTAGCAGCGGTGTTGCACCGCTGCAGGACATTGTCACTCTGGCAAGAGACATGTTATTACAGGGACCTCCCCGCTCTCTGCAGGACAGTGCAACAGCTAGAATCCACTTGCTTGCATCTGTTCCCTGGGGCTTGGGGCATTTGCTGGTCAGGGGAAAATTTTAGCTGAAGGAAGGTCTAGTAGCAGTGTGGTTTTAATTGCTTCTCTGTGCTTCCCTGGCTACATCCAAATTTCCTCTCCTTGCTCCCAGCCCCACTCTTGCTCTTGGCCTTAATACTCTGGTGAGAGCCTAAATTTTTCCTGAGAGTGGGGAAACTCCCCCTGCTTTTTGTTGTTTTGATTCATCTGCCCCAAGGTATTTGGTGCTGTAAAGTTTGAATTCGTTCATGATCTTTTCCCCCTGTGGGACCAAAGTGCCCAGAGGGGTGGGGGGCAGCTGGTGGGGCCTGTGGGTGGCAGCTGGGGACAGTGACTGGTGGTGGGAAGCCACGACCACTGGGCGTGACAGGGGATCTCTTCTTCCCCCTGCATCCTCACGGACTGTCGGCAGCAGCTCCTTTCCCCTGGATGGCTGGTGCTCAGCTTCCTCTGCTTTTCTTTCCCTAGGGGAAGCCCTGCCCCAGGAGACGGTGGAGAGCCCTTCTCCATCCCAAAAGGCTGGATGTGTCTGGGAGAGGCTAAGAACATGTCAGGAGAGGCCAGGCAAAGGAGGTGGCCAGGGCTGATTCAGCAGGCGGTCCTGTCCCACGAAACTGATGTTTTAGTTCAGAGCTGCTTTTCCCCAGAAAAAGCCCCAAAGCAGAAAACCACAGACACAAGCTAAATCTCTCCCGGAGACCCCAGAGGCAGGGGGCTGAGTGTTCAGGGGATGCAAGTCTGCAGGAAGACGAGCAGAGTTAGCTGGGATCTTTTCCCTATTTTCATTTCATTCAGGTCCTCAGATGACACGTCCTTGTGCAGTCTCAGAGCACAGAGCATTCACATGAGCAGAGCTTCATGCCATACACCTCGAGTTGGGTGGTCGTATTAGTGCTGCTTTGATGACTGCGCTTCACAGAGTCGTAAGGGAAACAGAGGTGAAGTTGCTTTAGGCTGTGCTTTGCCGATCTCAACTTTGGATTCTGACTTTGTGCCACTGAGTTTCTTTTATTCTCACTGCAGCAGGAGATATGTACGGAGATAAAAGTCTTCTGGATGGCACAGAAAAGAGAAGGGGTGTCACATGGTGGTTTGTGAAAGCTAACCAAGCAAAGCAGGTCACATAACTATGCGGTACCCTGAGGGAACAAGGTGCATTTTTTCCCTTGCTGTTCAGTAAGTGACCCAGTTTTTGGCAGTTTTTAATATAATATTGCAACTTTTTTAAAATGAGCAGATGGGAGGAATCAGCAACCTGTATACAATAGTCCATAAGAAAAGGCAGTATCACCCAAAGAGAGACTGACATTGGCTTATTTTTAAAATAGACATAAGGGAAATTCTCCCATTAAGTTTTTTACCTTGTCACACTCAGTAGTACTAATCCCAAGGATCAGAAGGAAACCACGACACTGTAGCTTTTTCCTATTCTTTGTGAACACTAGCTGCTTTGAGCTCTTTCATACATATTTTTGTAGGTACAAGTTGTCTATTAAACTAGCTCAGAAGCATACTAAAATAAAATAAACAACAGTTGTGCAGACAGAACAAGAGAATAAGGTACAGCACAACCCACTTGGTAGATATTATATTTGTGATAGATACAGAAGCCAGACCAGGGAGCTCACAGGCTTCCCAGTCAGCATCTTAAATTTAGGGTATCTCATTAAAAAACATATCCTTCATGGCTTCTGTAAAGCCTGCGTTATCCATGGATCTTTTTCCCAAAGCTTCTGTTCTGAAGCTTTCCATAACTCCTTTATTGCTTGCAGTATCTGTTTCGGAGTATTACGCTGGCAGAGAGCATTGGCTCAGTAGCAACCTGCATGCACGAGTCAAAACAAGGCCGGTGGGAAATATATTTCAGGGCAGAATTGTCTGAAATAGACTACAGGTGAACTGTCGTCAGGCATTAGTGTACCTGAGGAAATATGCTGTTCTGAACAGCAAGGAGAGTCTTATCTGGACTTCACAGGTAGGCTGTGACAAACACGACCAGTCTTGCCTGCGGCAAGAGCCAGAGATTTCTGGGTAATCTGCTCCACACCGTGTTCTCAAAAATGTGGATGAAACTGGCGGTGTAATGCAAGGAAATCACCTCCAAAATGAACAGGGGGGGACTGAAATATCGTCTCATCAGTGTGCAGCTGAGATGAAATCCAAACTGCGGAAAAGTTTGCAAAAATGCATGCAAGAGGAAAGAAGCAGAAAGATATAAGTACAGGAAAGCGAGCAATAGCATGTTCTCAGCAGTCTCCACCTATGTAAAGCAGGGTGCCCAAGCCCATCTGCTGGATGGGACATACTGTGTTATGGGCACTGCTGGAACTGGTCTCAAGGGAGAACAAAAGAACTGAAGTGGGTCTTCAGGTGTATAACAGAAATTAAAAATGTTTGCATTTATTAACAGATTGCTTGAAATCAGCGTTGCTGCAATAACACTGCTACATGTATTTCATTAGCAGAAAGCCACTGGTAAGTAATGGCTCTCAGTTATTATACAGGAGAAATACATAATGTCCTTCTACTGAAACGGTTCCAATGGTAAAACTGCCTAAAGATAGGTGGAACTGGGTACTCTCCCTCCTTCTCCTTCACCTGGTTTCCTCTGGAGACTGACTTCCCTCTTCCCTGCAGTCTGGCAGAAAAAGGTCTGGTGCGTGCAACCCTCCATGCACTGAGCAAGCACAGAGTAATGCCTTCAGTTCTAGTTAAATTAGTTCAAGATGGATCTAGTCCCAGAAGTCTTCATCCGTGGATAAATCCCCCCTCCCCACTCCCAGAGTTTCTTACTTCTCAGCAGCTCACATCTTCTCTCTGTGACAAGCAAAGCATTAAATATAAATCTTTGCTATGACATCTATTTTTAAAGTAAGTGGAATGGCACTGAAGGGAATAAAAAGCAAAACTGAACAGCATTTCTTGTTGTCTTTTGATTAAGCTCCCCCAGCTGTGAATAAGCAAATGTCATCAACATCGGCTTCCCTTTATGCGTGCATGAGAGGCAGCAGGTTTGTTTGCAAGCGCTGGTTGCAGCCCTGGCTGAGCCTCTCCTGCTGCACCGCCCTGGGCTGCAGGGGGTGGATGCACCCCGCCGGCTGCCTGCGCCTGAGCTCCCCACAGCCCCTGAGCTTGCACTGCCTGCTCTCACTTGGTCATCGCCGGGACGTCCCTGGGTGCAGCACTGGCTTGTGTGGCCACCGTCGGAGGTGTGACTACAGGGAGGGCCAGCCCAGCTTGGCAGCACCAAGTGCACAGTCCCTCGATCCCTCTGCATGCAGACCAGAGTTGTTCCCCGGGACGTGCTGGGAGTTGAAGCGTGCCTCTTCCCAGACTGCGTGCGTTGTGAGCTGGCTTGTTCACAGCTTGGCCCCCTTTGGTGACCCATGACAGATGAAGCAAGCAGCCACCACCTCTCTCAGCTGTTTCTCAATGTGGTTGGTTACCCTTTGCAGACAACAGGAGAGGCCCCCAGCTCTGTGCTGAACAGAGAAACACCTGCATGCTATTTTTCAGGCACAGATTTTCCAGGGAGAGATTGCATCTCTGCTTGATGCTGTCTTACATCTTTTTCTTTCCCTCCATAGTTCTGGACATGTGCATGTTCACGCCTTGTGGCTTCTCCCACGCTCTCTTGGAGACAGGGAAGGCTGCGGTGAGAGCAGCGGCTGGCGGCTGCCTGTAGTGTGTCCTCCACCCTCCCTCATCCCTTTCCTTATTCCCGTTTCCTTTCTGCCAGGGAACATTATTTTAAGTATGATCAGGTCATCTTCGGTGTCTTGATACATGTTCTTGGCCTGTTCTTTCTGTTAGAGATCTGCTCCAGAAAGCCTTACCCCTTTTATAACTTCCCTTGCTTTTATCAGTCCCCTGCAGAACTGCACTCCTCTAGGAGGTGGCTAAATGGCGGGTGTTAGTATGAATAGGAATAATGGGGATAGACCCATAGCTAACAGGAACAGAAGACACAGGTCTCCGTCAATACCCAATGGGATGGGGGAGAGAATTGGAGGAGCAAGAGTGAGAAACACTCCTGGGTTGAGATAAGAACAGTTTAAGAATTGAAATAAAGTAAAATAGTAATGATGATAATAACAATATAAAAATGATAATAATAATAATAATAATATACAAAGCAAGTGATGCATAATACAATTGCTCACCACCCGCTGACCGATACCCAGCCAGTTCCTGAGCAGCGATCGCTGCTCCCCGGCCAACCCCAGCCAGTTTATATACCGAGCATGACGTCATATGGTATGGAGTAGCCCTTTGGTCAGTTTGGATCAACTACTCTGGTTGTGCCCCCTCCCAGTTTCTTGTGCACCTGGCAGAGCATGGGAAGCTGAAAAGTCCTTGACTAGCATAAGCAGTACTTAGCCACAACTAATACCTCAGTGTGTTATAAGCATTCTTCTCATGCTAAATCCAAAACACAGCACTATGCCCACTACTAGAAGAAAATTAACTCTATTCCAGCCAAAACCAGGACACTTTTTCAGCTCACTGTTGATACCCAGTGTTCGGCCAGGGTGGAGGCAAAATAAACAGAGGAGTAACCAATCCCCTTGAAGTCAAAAAAGGGTCTGTAGCTTGATATCAAATACATATAAGGAATTGACCAGAATTAATAAACTGTTAATATATTGATTCCCCAAACTGTTGTTGCCTAAGGGACATTTGTATGGGTTAAAGGAGGTGCAATGTTGGTGAAAGGAGGTACAATAAATTGAAACAAGCCATCAGGAGAAGGTATGTTGATAGGATTTAAACATTACTTATAAGTCTGTTTTTGAAAACAGAGCAGTGATTTTTAAATTCTTTTTTTCACAGTGACAGGTAAAGGTAGTCCATACAAATGTATTAAAATCAAGCCCAAATATTCTTGGTTTTCCAAATCTGCCAGTAGCTGTGTGGGTAGCAGCAACACAGGAGAATAACTGATTTTACTGTCTGTCCCCCAGAGTCAGTCATTTCCATCAGCCAGCAGGTAAGTAGGTACTTGATGCTTCAAACTGGGTCCAGCTCGGAGTATGTGACAGTGGTATCTGCAAGAGCTTGCAAAGCCCTAAGTCTCTTAATTACAAACTTTCATACGAGGCATTTCTCTTGCAAGGCTCATCTGAATCCTGTGTGCCTGTGTGGATTCATCTTTATTTTTACAGTGAAATTGTCTCTTCATTCTGCTTCTGCAAAAAGCTTGTGCAAATCCCTGCCTCTCCAGATGGCACAGGCTCTGCAGCTACCAGTTACTACACATCACATATTACAATTGTTCATACCCAGTTCAGCACAAAGCTCCCTTTGTTGCAGAGGTGACAAACCAGAGACTTGCTACCTGTGAATATTTGGATCCAGAAGGTCCTGGAGTGCCAGAATTACTAAATAGCTGGCTGAAAAGTAGACGACTACTAGCACTTCAGCTACTAGACTTTCCAGCTACAGAGCATGTTGAGAAAGACATTGTGTCATTCTGAAGGCTGGGAAAAAAAGCAAGAAAAATGCACACTAACTCCCTGTCTCTGTATGTTCCCTCAGGTCCTCATGACAACTGATAATTGGTTGAATGCTCATTTTAAATAGAAATTGCCATGCTTACATAATTTTTTTTTTTGGTAAGAAACCATTTTTAATTAGCAGATGTGTCAGCAGTGCTGGTGCATCAGACATTCCATGTGGGAAAATGTTTAAACATGAGTTTTAAGCAAGGACTATTTTATCATGATATTAAGTGGGTTTTATTTCCTACCCCCACCCTCAAAGCCGTAGGTCTAGTGTTTGGATGCTGTAACTCAAGTCTTGAACCACTGGCGGAATGGGGAGAATTTCAAAGTAGTATTCTTTAACCTGTGAATTTATGGCAGGGCCACCGGTTTGAGGCAAGTAGTTTCTGGCAACTAAAAAACATCTGAGTGGAAACATTTGTCCTGTGGCTCAGGTAAGTACATCCACAGAGGGATTTATCTCCAGATCAAGAAACTGTTGTAACCAGCTGCTGGGTGGTGGCTTGGGCTCAGGCAGAGGGAGCTGGGCAGCGTTGGACAAAAGCAGGGAGCATGGAGCTGGTTGTACGGGGCAGGAGGGGGGAGTGCTGGGGAAGATGGTTGTTTTGGAGCCTTATTTATTGAGAAGGTGGCTGAAACTTTAGGGTTGGGGTGTCATGGAGCAATAAGGGCCAAAATCCTCTCCATTGTATAGTCACTCAGTTACCAGGGCAGTCGTCCAGCCAGTCCTGCCTAGGCAGGCAGTCATCTAGCCAAGTTCAGTTCCTCCTGTACTTGCGAGGGTTTGAAACCACATCTTCGGTCTTATGCTAGAAGTGTCAATCTTTTAATGGCTGGAAAAATAGGAGATGTACTTTTATAGCCACTTGCTCAGAGGAGGAGTTGAACTATTGCCTGTTAACACTGTGCTTTCCTGTAAATAATGCCCTGGGGACTTCAGTTTTCTAGTTTCTTTTTTTCTAGGGGTTGATGTGGAGACTTAATGTAAACAACATTACTTTTGAGAAATTAAATTTGCTGTCCAATTGAACTGTGGCTGCTCTCCAGGACCCATAGGATTCCATTTGTTTGGTTTTGTTTTGAAACTGTGTTTGCAAGAAAAATTTACTGAGGATAAATACTCTCACACATTGGTAACCAAGCACTGAACTGGTAGTGGAAAAGGAGGGATTATAATCCCTGCTTTCTCTCCATTACCTCTGGCCCGCATAGGGTGTACTCCAAGTCATGCATTGTGATTATGGTTGCATAGGTCTCTGCTCCCTGTACTACAGCCCCTTTAGTCCAGAACTGTATTTATCACTGGTAAACACTGTGCTTTGTAGAAAGTCTCATCAGATGTGATGGTAAATTAGTTTAATTGCAAGTAAAGAATTTTGCTGGTTAATTCCATCCTCTTCTGATTTGACATGTCCTTTGATCTTCTGGATCAGTGATCAGAGTGTCACGTCCCTTTCGTTCCTTGGCTAAATCCATTTTACCCATAGTTCTGACAAAATGTTTGGTTCCCAGATGCATTCCTGATTAGAGCTGGCCAGGAATTTCTTCACAATTCATGTCTTTGTGAAAAAAGCCCATTTGTAAAATCTCAGTGCTTTACAGATGCATCTCTTCTTTGATGTATTTTCAGTGAATTACAGAAAGGTTTCTGCTTTTGGGATTTGCTCCAGATTGAATTGCCGTGAGTTTGAAAGTCCAGCAAAGCCTGCCTTGAGAAAGGGGCTCAGAGGGATGTTATACTGCTTATTCTGTGGAAGTAGCCTTCCTGGCTGGCTTGGAAAATGTGACAGCAGTCTGTTGAGTCTTGTGGAGCTAGAACTCACTGGGGTGACACCCAGCTTTTAGGGTTCAGATCAGAATGTTTCAGGGTCCTGAATATGCTGACATTGTTTTCAAAATTTGGAAATTTCACATTCCAGTTGAATCTCATGCCTTGGTGGGAGATGGAAGAACACCAACATTCAGACCAGGGGTATTCCTGAGAGCTTTTCCCAGTTCTGCAAAATCTGGAAATGCAGCTTTTAAAAATTGAGTTCTCCAGGCTGAAGAGGGGAATAAATTAGGGTATTTTTTTGCTATTGAAAACAAGAAAATAATGCAATGTTTTAATGTTTTGGGGTACAGAGCCTTAGGGACTGAAAGCCTTTGTTTATCCAAAAGTCAGGTGAAATATAGGAAGCTTATTTAGACAGTGATAATGCACAGCACGAGCCGTGGCCTTCGGCTCTGTTCAGGAGGGTCTGAAAAGGACAGCAAGTTCAATCTCAACATCCATTAAATCTTTAACCTTTCTTGCTATTCTTAACTGAAGCTGGTAGAAGAGGTAGTGGAATATTTTAATAGATTTGAAATTCTCTCTTCATGAATTATTTTTATCTGAGTGGATGAAATGCAGCACCGTATGGACACATTATGTTCTCATGGTCTGCCTCATTTAAAGAAACATTCATACCAAGCACGGCTGCAAATCTTTAAATGGCTTCTTTATTATTTTTTTCTTGTTATTGTGCCTCTGCGGGGTCTACATAGAAGAAAATCAGTAGATCAGCAGAATGCTGCTGCTATGGCAGAGCCTTTGTGTAGATCTGTATGGCACTATAAATATGAACAATATTTCGCTGAATCCCATCCCTCATTATTTTGGGGCCATTTCCTCAGCAGGCTGTCACACAATACTAAGGACAAGTTGGGTTCACAACTACTTGAATGAAACAGAGAATAAAAGAATATATTCCTCTTTGTGGAAAGAAAACCTGCCTAGGCCCAAATAGAAGGGAATCATCACAAATGCACCTTGTATCTACTTGTCTAAACAGACCTATTCATTTCTGTACAATATGCTTTCCAATCCTCAGTTTGCGTCTCAGCCATTTTTTTTTTTTAAATCAGCCCATCATAATAAGTATGTTGGAGATAGATTTTGTTGACTCACTTCTTTAAACCTATCTTATAAATATGCAGTAAGCATATTTGTGAGAATTCAGAGCTCTGCAGTCCCAGCTTAAAAGCTCAGTTGGTTTTTAGCTGTACCTCCACCTAATGCCTGATAGAATCACAGAAGGACACTAAAAAAAATCCCATAATCCTATTACACTGGAAAAGTCCATTATTTGAATCCTTCCATGGAAGGGACCTGCCACTTGTCTCAGGAACAGCGGAGAAGCTGTGGCTGCCCAGCATCCCCCAACCATGGAGGAGGTATCCTAAATATGGGGGCAATTTTAGAGCCTGTAGGCTTAACAGATCAAAGGGAGGATACTTTCTTGGTGGAAGGTTTGCAAGGAAGCCCTGGGCCCAGTTAAAAGCATACTGCAGAGGTTCAAGCAACTGATCCTGGAACAGCAGGCAACTGACTTCAAACTGGCAACCTCTTTCCTTAATGCTCCTTATCATTTAGCATTCTGCAGGAAGTCTACACACCGGTGATTTAGAGCCCTGAGTGGAGCAGGCAAGCTGCAATAATGGGATCATAGCTCTGTCATGGCTGGGGCTCCAAATGGCATTTTTCATTTTAATCTTGAAAATGCTGCCCCTGGAAACAGTAACTTAATCAGAGCCTGCAAACAGATTGATTTAAAATTTTTTTTTTCCTAAATTGTCTTTGAGGAAATGCTTGCAAATCATTTTACAGCTTCTTCAATGGAAGAAGTTATTTTTCTTGGTTTTGCAAAAAAATAGAGTTAATCTATGAAAATGAAAAAAAAAAAAAGGTTTTCTTTTTGGCTCTGCTTTTTTTTTATTCTTGAAACAATGAACACTGCTGTTGACTGGGAAAAAAAATGATAGTGCAGTATCTTCTCACAGGTGTAGTGTGACAATGCTGGGAATGTAGAAGGTCAGAGTGCTTTTCTTGTATCTCATTTGTGCTGATTCAGTTTGAGTATTAACTAGATACACTGTCTTTAGTTGCACCATCCCTATTTTGTATATATTAATTTTGTGTCACCTGCACTTAGGCCATTTTTCATGTTGTAATGATTATGAAATCAGGATTGTTAATGCATTTATTTTCAGAAAATACTGGCTATTAATCTGAATGTATCTTTGTCACTTCCACAGCAGGCAGAATAATTGCTGTCATACAATTAAACATACCCTTAGACACAGGTTTTAAATAAAACACCCAAGAAAACCCATACACACACACATGCATGCATGCCCCCTCCCAGTACCTTAGATGTTATACATTACAACTGAGCATGTGGTATATTCCAGTGATGCACAGACATTGTCTCCATTGTTATAACTAGTTATCTGCAGTTAGTAAACATATTTCCCATATTTTTACAAATGATGCTCAGTTAATATCTCTATCCAATAGGGTTTCTCTGACACTCAGGGGAGCAGGCTGAGCACCACAAGTAGAGAAACAGGTGGCAAACAGCAGCCCCCCCTTGTACACAGCTGCCTCAGGAGCTTGAGACCCATGGATGGGATGGCGGTGGGGTAGGGCTGGGTTCAGCCGCCCATGGCCCTTGATTTTGGGGATTTCTTCACTGACTTGAACCGAGAGGCCTGTGCTCTTGTCAGCCCCCATGCAAGAGGCATGTGGGCACACTGCTATAGCTCAGCTTACGTGTCTTGCATGAGCACATTGCCTGTGCTACTGCCGTTGCCTGTTCCTCATTCAGAGGTGGCTCGGGTCCAGCCAGCTCAGGAAGCAGGTTCGAGGAGCTAAATTTATCCTTACCCGCCTTTATAAAGGTGCTGCAAACTGCTGCTCCTCTGGAGGAATTGGGAGTAGCAGAATGTGGTACAAGACCTAGAAAATACAATATGTACACAGAGGCAGGAGGTGCACCGCTCTTTTAGGCAGGTTCACAAAGTAACATGAAGATGCTGGGTTTTGGCTTTTTTTGTCCTTTTGTGTGGAGCAGAGCTCCTGAGAACAGGGTATGTTTCAAATGTAGTTAATTAAAGACTGCTTTGTTTGTAATTCCATGTGGAATTGTCCATGATTGCAAGCGGTTTGAAGAAAAACAATACACAGCATTTTTCCTTTGGTGCTGTTACTAGTTTAAGTGTTATGTACTACTGTGGTATCCAGTAACAAGAGAAAGAAGGAAGCTATATGAATGTTGCTAGAGCAGTTTGAAAATTAACCTCTTCCTGTTGAAATGTTGTGATGAAAGCAAATTGTCAGGGCAGAAACTTGTCAAAAAAAAAAAAAAAAGCTGAAAAATGATAACATTTTGGATTTCTGTAGCATCACCAACAAGAAAAGCCTTCAAGCCAGGACACAGATAAATGCAACACTCCCCCATCCCTTTGATTTTTGGCAGACCACCAAAACCTGTTTCTTTTCTATTTAGAGAACAGTTTTTCACTCCTGATGTATTTTAAATTTAAATTGTTTTTTTTTTTCCCCAAAAGGTCTGTTTTGTCAAAAAGCTATTTTCTGTAGAACACCATTGCAGCTGAACAGTTTCAACAAGCTCTTGTTGCTTCTAAACTCGGGCTGCCTGTGTAGTAACACATTGTGCTGTTGGCACACTCCTCTGACTAACAGCCTATAGCATATTTAGTGTCATCTGTTCCTATTTCCTTTGCTAAGACACTGGCATTGAGCCTTATACCTATGTATCCTTGGCTTATTGATATTTATATTGTTTTTAAAAATAAAACCCCACTTGCAGTTTAAACATTCCTTAACAAATTTTCATTTTTTACTAAACCCAACTCTGGGTTTAATGTAGTAATGCAATAAAAGCAGTGTGGATGTTGCTGAGCTGGTTGGCATCTGTTGCAAAGTGGTGAGCATTTTCATTTTCACTTTCACTGAAGGTCACAGGATGAAGGTGCTAAATACTTGGCTCCTTGGGCCTATGCTACATATGACTGTGAACATTTGTTTGCATAGTCCTGGTCACAAAAAAACCAAACCAAAACAAAACAAAAAAACCCCCCAAAACCAAAGTAGAAATGTAGAAAATGTAGAAACAGAGATACCTAAGTACAAGCCAAATTTGCTAGCACAGAGGAGCCAGGGTAGAATTTGTCACATTTGCTGTTGGGAAAGGTCAGCAGGAAAATACTGCTCCTAAACAGAAGCAGGTATGGCTGGGGTAATTATTTATTATAGGGCTGTTTCAGAATTACTCTTCTTCCCCTGTGTTCTTCTGGGCTGGTGACATTTGCACTCCCCTGGCCCTGGGACCATGTTTGAAGACAAATCTGAAAGAATAAACCCAAAGGTCACAAGGCATGAGATTCATTTAATCAAATACAGATGTTTACACTACACATACGTGGTGTTTACCCATCACCATCAGCTCTCTCTGCAGTCAGAAATGAAAATAAGCACTTCTGTGGTGTGAGTCAAGCAGCTATTGCACATGGTCAGAGGAATCTTGTCCTGGAAGGACAGCAGAGAAGGGGCAACCGGGTCAGAGACGGAGATCTGTGCTGCAGCTATCATCTCAGGCTCCGTGAGATGAATGCCAGCTGGAGGATCTTTGCCTGAACCTTGCTCAGAAGATAAGAAACCTGCTTGCTTTGTGCTAGAGTTCCATATGTGTATCTCCCTGTCAGTCATCTCCTGGGACTATCTTCTGGCTAACCCAGGGTAGAGATAAAAATGTGATAGCTGAGAACGCTTAAAAATTATTTATAGGACAACACTCAGGTTTTAGGCCCATATGTTGTGGAACCCTGCTTATAAGAGTTCTGTAACCTTACTTTCACTGAAGAGTTTACTATGTTAATAGTTAAAGTTGATCAATGGTAAGGGAGACTCAGTGCTATTACTGGTCTTCTGATTGGCAGCAATAAGGCAACGATCAGGTTACAGGACATAATTTTAGCAAAAGAAAATCCTTCTCCCGGAGAGCTACAATAACAGTTCAACCTGGATCATGTTCCTGGGACTCTCCTTGGTTGTTTTGGCCATATTTAAAAATGAAGTTAAAATTGGCCCAAATGTATTTCTATCGTAACTCCAGCAATGCTATTTCAGTCTGGATTTCATATTCATGTCTTCACTGAAATTCTGAGAGGTGTCAGAGTGTTACATCTAAGATGAACTCAGGGGAAAAATGTTTGCCAAGGGTCATTTATCCTTAGTCTCCTTGTGTAGGTGTAAAAGACGAGGATAAAACCTGAGAAGACTGTTCTGTCCAGGTGAGGTACAAGATTTGATTAGAAACAGTTGGTTTAATGTTCTGCAGATGCTGAGGACAAAGCAGGAATGACCCTTTATCATACCCTTGGACCTTTCCAGTGGGAACCTTCTAATCTGTTGCTACTGTGTCTTGGAATATGGTCCTCTAACACCTCATCTTGCAGGCTGTAGTTTGAAAATTTGTGTTGAAGCTCTTAACACTTGCTGGGAGACATCAAGCTGAGACCACAGTGCTGGGTCTGTCTGTTTCTCCCTGCCCAGCTGCCTGCTTATATACTTCGCTTGGACAACTCTCTTAAAAATGTCCAACAATGCCATTTGTGTGTGTTTTCCAACAAAGTTATTACCGCTGGTTCTGCTTTTCCCATTGAAGCGTGGGAATGAACATGACCAAAGCACCACCAAGACTAAAAAGCACCACCTTGGACATTCAGCACACCTCTTGTTTCAACACATAATATGGAAAACCAGCACAACTCATTTTAAAGATAAGCTGTTCTGATAGTTAATTACCCCTCAGTGTTGGCAAGTCAGGTCTTACTTCAAAGTGGAATTTTTCTGACCTTGCCTCTAGTCAACAGTTGCTTTGTTGGCAAGGTTAAATAGTTGCCCTCTACCAGGTCTGTTCTTGGTTTGCCCCTTAGGCCTATAAGCCCATAAGGCTCATTACACAAACTTTGCTCTCAAGCCATTGGTTCTTTTTCCTGCCTTCCTGTGAACATGCTCCACATCCCTGAGGACAACTCAGACCACATCACTGTGGACAACTGAACCAGGCCTGGTGTTCCCAACTGGCCAGCCCCCTGTACAGCAGCAAAATCCCTTCTCTGCTGTTTGGTATCCCCCTTTTTTTGATGTCAAGGACTAAAGCAACCCTTCATGCTGCTCAGCCTGACAACTCCCTTGTACCATCCCGGGATTCTGTGTTCCTATCCAGCAGGTGGGATCTGCATCCCACACTTTGTCATATTTCAAGATATTTTTATCAATGCAATGGAGCCACTTTGCCATGCAATTGAAATCCCTCTGTAAAGGCAAGCATCCTCATTATTTGCTACTCCACCAACCTCTGTAATCTGCAGACTTTGTTGATGATTATAAATCTTGGTATGCACCTATATTTAAAACTTCATCTTAGAAGACCGAATAGGGATCACAATCAATGTAGGATATATGGGCTTATTAATGGCATCTTTTTAAAGACAACCATAAAACTTTAAAAAGCCCTTGTGGCTCTTTTAAAGTTGATGGCAAAAGTATAAATGGCAAATAATTTTCTTTATATTTGTATCAATATGCTTTTGGAATATTTTAATTTGTTCTATTAAATGCTTATGACTGCAATCAAATTATTATGATTTATTGAACCAAGAACCAAGTTATCCATAACTAAGTATGGTCTCTAAGCAATTGTATGGACAGCCACAAGGGATGAGTAATGAAATATTGAAACAGGAATATTTCAGAATAAGAAATTGTTCTTCATGTTTAACTTTCCAAAAAGCTTTCTCTTCAATTGTACTTGTTCTGTTACAGATTTCTTTACTTAGTTTTCAGTTATTCTTCTGTGCTATTCTGTCCAGATAGCAGATGAATTCTTTCTCTTTTTTTTCCTCATCACATTAGTGCACAGGCGTGTCATAACATGATTAAGCATTTCTTGGAATAAGGCAGAATTGGAAGTGTGACCAGAAAAGATTTGACACTTCAGTCTAGTCTAACACCATGCAAGGCAGAAAATGTCTGAATGACTTAATGAAAAACAAAATAAGGTCAAATCTTGTGAGATTGTGGGAACCTTTAAATTATAAATCATTAAAAATGACAGACTCAAATGCACTGTAGTATTGAGTTGGGAGTCAACATTTCAGGATGCTTCTGAGAACATTTCTAAAGCCTAAAGCTAATTGGAATATTTCCTAAGGTGGGTTTTTTGGTGGTTTTTTTTTTTTTTTTGTTTTGTTTTTTTTTTACATTTAAATGGGGAGAGATTTTATTCTTTAGTTAAGTCTGGATTTCTTTTGCTGTGTTGACACCACAGACTTTGCAACATGTCTTCTTTAGACTCAGGAAGTATAACTGGCTACTTGCAAAGATGAAACAGGTGTGGGACTAAGGAAAAAGTTAAAATTAAAAAGAAAAGTGTATTCACATTGGAAAAATTATGTCCTTTTAGGTCAGAAAGAAGTCTCTTCTCTGATAGCTGGGCTGTGGTATGCCTCATCTTCATCTTAGGGAGAAAGCTAACATGTTTCTGACTGCAGGGTTCTTTATGGGACAGGGAAGATCCAAGCATAATCTGCAGGTTTTTGATCCAAGGATTTTTAATTCAGTTGTGCCCCTTTAGATCACAATATTCATTATGAACTGTATGCATGGTAACACGTGAATCTAGAGCCAGAATTTTAAAATGGAATGAAAATATTTAATGGAAACTACCAGTTTTGTTGAAATAGGTACTATGTATTATCAAGGCATACTTTGCTTTCACTTTATATGTTTGCATTCTGGAAGTATAAACAGTAAGCTGAAGTATTCTGACAATGACTTGCATTATGTCCTATATGCTTTTTTAGTGCACAGTTGTGAAAAAGCTGAGATTTTCCAGTTTTCTCTCCAAAAGCTTTGAAAGATCAGAATTTGCAATGTGCCAAATGTGTGCATTTTGAATTCGAATGTCAATACAGAAAAAATGGAAAATACGCTTTTCCCCAAAGGAAAGAGGGAAGACAAAGAGATATAGAGACATATAGAGATATAGAGTCACTATCGTGACTCTGAACCAGAACAGCAGAAGAGAAGTGAGCTATCAGTAGAAATATATTTTACTGTTCCCTGTAATCTATGTTTTCCATTCACCAATTTCTGAGAAGACTGGGGACTATTTTCTGTTTATTGCATGTGAGTAACTCCCATTGTTGAAAATGGAAGTTATTTGCTGTATCAAAGAGCAAAATGTGGTTATAATGTGACTGAAACTTTTTTTTCCCTAATTTTCTGTACAATGTGTTATTATTTTATGGAGTGCCATCTTTTTATTTTTTTCTGAAGTGTTTCTCATATTCTGAATAAGGCCAGCTTGCAGTAATTTCAAGAAGGAAGACATCCTTAGCTCCAATGTGCTATCGTTTCAGGGCTCTCTGCAGGCAAACTTGCAGATCTGGATAGTTTTTTTCCCCTCCATTTTGGTCTGTTTTACTTTGTTAAAGCCATGCTGATGGTCCCAATGATCTCTGCTCAGCTGCTGAGTTTTAGTACAAACTGGAAGCTCACAGCAGTCCTTCTGGCTCATATAATCAATTTTGGATTCATAGATTTTTAACATTAAAGAGCTTAGCACATCACCAGGAGACACTAGAAAGAATTTCTCAGCCAGGGGGGGCAAGCTGTCTCAGTATTGGAAGCCATGAAAGGGAAGAATCACATTTCTATTTCCAGGGTAATGCTGCTAATGATTCAAATTTTCCTTGGTTGTGCACTGAGCAAGCTAATTTTTTTCCAAACAACTGTGCAGATTCAGAATGATCAGATTTTTGACCTTTATGGAGAAGGGGAATTTTGCCCCTAAATGAATGCCAATGATGGGCCTTGTTGAATAGCTTCAACTTGGAGGAGCTCATTTGTGCCAAACACTCAGTGCTGTGCAGGAAAGCAACACAGAAGCTGTGCTATTGCTTCCGCCTTTCCTTGCATAGTCATATCTGTGCTCTGGCTGTACAGAGAGTGGAGTTGCTACTAAGAAGTGAAGGATCAGTAGTGTCCTTGTGATCTAATATGGTTTTATCGTTTGTAGTGTGTTTTATATTTTGCAGATTTAGATCTGGTTGGAAAGCATGTGTCTCCAGTCTGAAGGATCCCAGGATGGAATTTGTCTATCTGGCTTTACCTTGCCTCGTAACATTGAGCTTTCCCTCCGCTAGCTTTGATTGTCATTTGTGAGAAATGCACACTTTTATGCCTTAGTTCTAAAAGCTGACCTAAAAGAGATTGAATGTACTCATCCATCCCAGAAGAGGGATATTCCCATTGCAATTCCAGAGGTAGCCATATTTGCATGTGAAAATACCCAGTATCTGAGAAAATATCTCTCAAAAGGACAAACAAAATCATTTGGCATGAAACAATGTGATGATGAAAGATCTCAGAAAGCCTTTTTCTTTTTTTTTTTGGTAGACATATGGCTGTGGTTCAAAGCTCTATTGGCTGACTCCCTGGCTGATTCCTTCTGGAGTATAATTGTGCACTGCAAATAAATCTGTCACCTGAACAGATGCCAATGACCTATTTTATCCTGCAAATGAGTGGCCTGCTTCCTAAACATCACTGTATGAGAAAGACATGAAGGGTTTGAGCAACCAGCTATAAGAATCACTGTCTCTTGTCTCTGGTCAGTTTTCCACTCGTTGAATGATTGCGTGCACCCAGTCTCAGTGTCAAAATTTTCCCTTGCTAAATTCAGGCTACTGATAAGCCATTCTGGAGTACATTGGAAAATTGAATTCCTTAATGTTCCTACCCAACCAAGAGAAAGGAGAAGCTGCTGGATGCAAGAGTATGAGCCTGTGCTGCCTAAGGATGAGTGATGAGTCAGATTCTGTACTGCTGCGGTGCTATAAGAACTGCTGCTGAATGCCAAGTCTTCCCAACTGTGAAATTACTATTTCTGCTTGATAATGTTTTGTTTCAAAGCAGGATTTAAAGAAAAGGCAATAACTGAACTTTTAAAACAAATCAGACTGCTTGTCAGAACTTTTCCTTTGGTCTTCAGCCAACAGTCACATTTTGGAAAGCTTTAGACTTGGTATCATCTCAACTGTCATGCAATGTTCATTTTTTCCCCAATTCGTTGGATGATTTGGTTGAATTGATTGAATTTTAAAGGAATACAGTCACTACTGTTTTGCCAAATTGGGATATACTCCTTTAAAAACATGCTTGCACATTGAAGTCTTTTATGTGGTAAAAGTAACTTGTTTCCAACACACTTTAAAAAGGGAATTTAATGTTTGATTACAAAGTTAGACTAGCAGCCTTGGAAACTGAAATCCTCCATTTTTTTTACTAACTTTTCTAGCTTAACAATGTCTGCATAGCTGCCTCTAGGATAGTTCAGATATCATCTGGATTTTGAGGTCTCTTTGCTGAAAGTACAAAAGGGACATCGACTATCATGGAATTTATATTTCTGTCATTTAGATCTGTCTAAGATCCTGACTGAGCAAGGTACTTGGGCCCGGGTGCAGTATCCAGTTTCTGAGCAGTATCACTGAGCTTAACAAGCCTGCTCAAATGGCTAAGTACTTTGGTTGAGGTAGAGTCTAAGGGCATAAAATAATTTTTGTAGTATTCTGGGCAAATAGCTTTCTGATATATGCATTTGTCCAGTGGCTTCTGAAGGTCAGCAATCCAGTAAGGAATCAGAGGTGTAAGATTCTGAGTCCTATTTTTAATTGTCAGAATCAGTCAGTTTCTCTGCTATTCTTTTCGAGAGGGAATAATGATGCTAGCTCCATCCGTGGTTTTTGAAATAGGCAACCAGGATGTATATCTAAGGCAACGTGAAAACAAATTTCTAAGAATCATTTTGAAGTACTGATAGTGCCAGTGTTTTCTTAATAACCAGCAGGCTATGATGCACGGTTACCAAACTCCAAACTAAATAATGGAATGATCTGTTCTGTACTTATGAGAACTGATAACATTAATGCTGATGTCTAAATATAAATGTTTTCACCGTGTTTGCATTGTATAGACTTACTCAGTGATTCATAAACTCTGAGCTTTCTGTGGATTAGCTAGGCACCAGATCTGCCTCATGAAAAGTTTAGTCATTCCTCCTGCCACCTTTCTCACCTCCTTTTCTGCCATAAAATGCTTTTATACAGATTATCATCTTGCTCTTGAGTAAGGTGGTGTAATGTAGTTTGACCTCTGTTGTCAAGAAGTCAAACAGCCCAGCTCTAACGAAGAGGACTGAAATCACCAGATTCACTGAGATAAAGATGGCTGAAACCCCAAGCCAAATCTGACTGACAGATTTGAACAGATTACTTGAAGATTATGAAGTGACAACTTAATGAGGCTTTTGGAAGTCTATCAAGTCTTTGAAAGGACATGGGTGAGGCATTTCTGAAGTAAATTTTATCTTAAATGATGTTCTCATTCTCCTGCTGGAGCAAAAACGTATCATGCAGCTTCTTGGCTGATAGGTTTGGAAAGAGATATGGGTAGGAAAGTGCTTCAGAAATGGGTTTCCTGCAGGGGCATGGCCTCATGCTGTTTCAGCTGCAACCTTGAGACCAGAGGGTGCCGGCACCCAGAGCGCCAGGCGGGGCGGCACGGAGGGCGGTGCCGTCAGCACCAGGGCCAGCGCCCCCCGAGGGCGACGGGGTCCAGCACCTGGGCCAGCGCCAGCCGCCGACGCGGCATGACGTCACGTGACAGGGCACGGCGTGATGACAACTGTTGATCGTTTGTCCGCCGAAAAATGACTGTTCCGACCGGAAAACTGCTAGTGCTGCCTTTACTGTAAGCAAGAGTCTTTTTGTGCCTGGGAGGAGGTGGGTGGGATGAGCCTTGAAGAAAGCACAGCACTGGCAGAGCACGCTGGAGAGCGGGTGCTGCCTGACGGAGCCTGTGCTATGGGAAGAGATAGGCCTGGGATATGACCAGACTGGAGGAAATGGAGCTGAAAGGGGTCCAGGCTGGGAGGGTGCAGCAGCAAGTCTTGGGGTACCTGACCTCAGAATCTGGAATGAAACCAGTACTACCTTTGATGGCTTTCTTGCTATGTCTTAATGAAGATTAAAGTACAATACATTTAGCTGCGAAGACTCCTCCAAGAAGTGTCTAGAGAACACATGCAACCTGCGTGTAGTTTTTTTTCAAAGGCTCTAACTTGTCCAAATTCAAGCAAATTTTTCACAGGGATAACCGTAGGTACATTAGATTGGGTATTAGGAAAAATTTATTCACCAAAAGGGTTGTCAAGGATTGGAACAGGCTGCCCAGGGAAGTGGTTGAGACACCATCCCTGGAGGTATTTAAAAGACGTGTAGATGTGGTGGTTAGGGACATGGTTTAGTCGTGGACTTGGCAGTGTTAGGTTAATGGTTGGACTTGATGATCTTAAAGGTCTTTTCCAACCTAAACAATTCTATGATTCTATACCTTGAAAAAGGGTCTTCTTCACCCCTCTCTGGTGCAGATCCCACTCCATGAGGATAATTCATAGCAGAAATACTCCATTACCTAAATTTCCAGATATCTGTGCAGTGCAGCTAATAACTTTGACCCTGCTGATTATTACTGAATGGCTGCCTGCAGATTTCTGCAGAGAGGGGTTTGCATTTCACCTTTTTTAAAAGTATGGGAAATCACACACATAGGCTCTGTGGAAAGAACATTAACTTAGCAAAGATTAATGGTGAGTAGTTACCATAGGCCACAATAAGTCTTTCTTCACAAGCTTAATATCTCCTACTGTTCCTGCACGTTATCTTTCCTCAGGATCTCTGCTCATACAATATATAGCATGGAGCTGTCCTGGCAATGAGTCAGGTATGTTAAGGAAGCAGTTGTCTGTAGGACTTGTCAAGCTCAAAAAAGTATGGTAATTGAGGCAAGGGACTGCAAGAAGAGACGCGGCACTCCTGATGTGAAACTGGTGATGTGCTGTCATAGAGAACTGGATTTTCAGTATCTGCCAAAGAGTTCCTCTACAGTGATGGGAATATTGCTTAAACCAGGATTTTCACTTTTGGCCACTGCTTGGACAGTCTGCATTTTCTTATCCCATATTTGAAGTGATTATGATTCCTGATTTTCAGAGGTTTTGGCACAAGCAGCACCACCTGAGCTCATTGGAACATGTCCATAAAAAGAGGATCCTAGGAACATGTCAGGTGCTACATAACTGTAGGGATTATGAAAACTCAGTTCCTGTGAAACTCAAACAGGCTTCCAGTTTACAACTTCCAATTTCTACTTTAAAACTCCATGTGCTTAAATCTTTACCATTTCATCTTCTTGAAGTGTTGGGAAATACAAATTTCTTGATATTTGCAAAGTTCTTACATTCAGTAGAAGAACATGCAATATACATTCATAGACATTATAGCTGTCAATCCTCATTGCAAGATTAAGTGCCATGGAATGTGGAGGCAAGAATGAAAACCCAGACTAGAATAACTAAGAAAGCAGATAACATAAATGGTATTTTACCTTTTGGCCACCTGTTGCAATACAACCAAAACCAGCAGTGACTGAAAGTCATTACCGTTTGACAGCTGCTCCATGAGCTTTGTAAAATGACTGTGTAATTGTTCTCAGCTTTTTTTCTTGTGGACAGGTGTCCATATCATGATTAGCACTAATTGGCAATGTTATTGGCAGTTACAGAAGGAAAACTAATGAAACAATGAGTGTGGAGGGGGAATGATTTTCTCAGGTCCCAAAGAGATATGCCTGTCTATGTGCCTGCCTGTTCTGGGAACAGAATGTCAGCTCTGTGCCCCTCCAAACATATTGTTTAGGAGAAGTCAAGTTCTTTTAAGAGAGAGAAACACTGACTAGTTTAAAATGGAATTGAGGCTGACAATGGAAGAAAGACCTGGTTTAGAAAATTTTAATCTTGTGCCTTGATCAATGTTTGTTTGATTTAAACTTGGTTAGAAAGTAAATTTTGATTTCAGAAAGGGGGTAAATGTGGAGAAAAAGCTTTAAAAATACAGCATCCCAAGAAGAACTGAGGGTCCCCTTTTCACAAAAGAATAACATTAAGTTAGTATATCATCTAGTCTGTCTCTTGAACACTGTCATTGCAATCTTCATGACATGATCAAGTGTGTGTCTGTCTCACAGCCAGAACACTTCTGTCCACTGTCTGGATGTGACTTTATATCTACTTATCTGTTGGAATTATACAGAACTGTTGGTAGATATAAGACTTCATGCCTGCCAGGTGAACACTCAGACATCTGTAACATGATTGGGAAAGACCATATGTAGCAGATGCAATACATTCTCCACTTATTTGAATCAGCAAATCTCTGATTCTCTCACTATGTGACATAATATCTAAACTTTGGTGAATGTGGATGATGTGTGTATAGTCTCATCAGTAGGAAAGGGTCATGGTGACCAATGCATAATGACCTATTCAGGAAGTTACACCAGCCACTCTGAACAAAAATCTAGATTTTGATGTCCTCTTGTATCCTAGTCATTATTCCTTCCCCAGACACCTTAAAATTCTTACCTGTTCTCTTAAGTTTGAGTTGCTAAGTCAAGACTGCTTCATGCCTACCAGTTCTGCAAATCCACAAGCAATGACCTGTGCTGTAAATGTTTATACCGTGGTCTCTTCCTGAGGTAGAGGCTGATAGGTGCAAGCTCATAGCTGTTAGGTATGGAGCCAAACATACCGTTAGCTTGTCCAGGTTTGTACATGATTCTGCAGTACAAATAAAAACAAAACAAAACAAAACAAAATAAAGCCTACTAGTGATCAGACAGGGGCAGCTGGCACTGAGGGAGGGTACAGTAATGTATAGTTCTTAGTTCTCAGAGCAGTCCAAAGTGAAGCGTGTGTCTTAGAAGGACATGGGGAACGTAAAAAGAAAGATGATGAGGATTGTGTGTGAGGAAAAAGAGATCATTCCTAGGAAGTGAAGGTGGGTGGCTGAAGGAGAGCTGAGTAGGTGTGGGAGGGTATGATACTGTTATGCTACCATGTAGGAAAAAGAGGGGGCACACACTGGTTCTTGTATATCATTGCGTTCTCCTGAATGCCTTATCAGCATGGAGCCAACTGCATCTTTGTATAATGGATGTACTTTCTGTAGGATCAATACAGACTCATCACACAGCTGGCAGTATTGAACACCTTTTCTGTCTCAGCCTACAGCATTTATTCTCTCTCTTGTTGCTTATCCCACCTTATGTGTTCTGATGACATGGCATTAATAGGTTTTGTTGGGTAATGTTAAAAAAAGCTCATCTCCACACACACATAGGAGTATAGAGGAACAATGGCAATGGGGAACCTGAATAATACCCTTCTCTAACCCCTTCCTGGGCTGTCATGGGAGGGCGACCAGCCCCATGGTCTGAGGGTGACATCCATCACAATGACTCCGTGGAAAGGGTCTCTGGAGCATGTTTTGGACAGCAGAGATAGCCTATAGGGATAAGAAACTTATTATGGGAAGCCAGGAAGAGTATTTTGGGACTGCACAAGATTTTTATGGGATGTTTTGGGGAGGAACCAAAGGTGAGGAAAGGGGTGGATCTAGGTGATTTGGGGAGGAAAAAAATTGGGAAAATAGAGGAGTAAGGGGCTGGTTCCATGTAAAAAGGTTGCTGGTCAGTATGCTGTGTGGCCATGCCTGGCTCCTCGTCAGGGCAGTCTGTCTTGTCTTCTCACCAAACTTGAATTCTAACTATTTTCCTGCTTGAGGGACTCTTTATTCTGAGTGCATGTGTGTGTGTGTAGGTCTGCTCCAGCAACTGGAGTAGAACCACAGACCATAAGGTGCTGGCACATGGGGCATGTGAGGGTGTACCTGTCCGTGTGTGATTGCTAGCAAATATCAAGCCAGTCTAGCTAGTGAGATGGATAAGTGGCCTGGGAGCCAGGTATTGAAGCAGCCATAAGTCTGGGCCAGATACTAGAGAGACAAGAGGGGCTGAGAGTTGACTATTAGAGGGACCAGAGGCTCCAAGACAAATAGTAGGGACATGGTGCAGTCTGAGCATGTTTGGGTGTGTGTGTGGCCAGCTACTGTGGGGCTGATGCTGTGTCTGTATGTGAATGTGTGTACGTGCCTGTTTGTGAAGTGTGGGGTCTCTACCAGCAGCCAGAGTGGGGTTTGCACACCACATGTTGGCAGCTGGAGAGACCTGTGATCCAACATCCAGGTACTGGGTAGACTGAGTGTGTAAGACCAGCTATTGGAGAGATCTATATTGTATACATATGGATATATTTCCCATTAATGGACCTTCATCCTGATCAGCCAGAAAGGACATCGGTGATGTCTGAGTCTGCGTGAGTGCTGAGTATCTCTGTCTATATCGTTCTGTTGTGGCTTGCTGGTTGTATACATATATATGTACTGTATACGTGTGTGTCCATATACCTACTGGGAATACATGGTCGTACTACTTGTTGGCTGGATCAGGGGGAATGGAGCTGCAGCAGCCTTGCCTCTATTGGGCTATTGTGTTCAGTAGCTCCTAACAGGTTTTATTAAAGTAATACTTAGTATATATAACCATCATGAATGCAGAAAGAATCCTGGCAAAGTCTATATTTGGGTATTCCCAAACTTTGGGAGACTTTGGATATTTTCCCAAACATGATCTTGTCTCTGAGAATGAGGAAAATAACCCGTGGGAGGTAAAGGTCATAAAACAAAGGAGAAATAGGAAACCTTATATTTGGGCTGGTCTTCGCTGTGGTCCATCTATTCCTATTTTCTAGCGAAATCTAGTCTTTTTGTATTTCTATTTCTCTTTAATAAGTAAAACAACCACAGAAAAGAAAAATGTGATGTACTGAGCTTAGCTTTTCTGGAGAATGATTCCCTTGCTTCTCTTGCTTAAGCACCTATAGGTATTACTCTGTTAGGAGAATTGTAGCATTTTATCATGTTGGCAGATCCTTTGTAATAATTTTTGTTCCCATTAAGCAACAATAGATGCAAGGAAACCTTGGCTCAGGACACCTGTTGGCAGCTTCACAGCTGCTGCTGAATTGGAATTGCAGCAGTAGTTGTCACTCCAGACAGGATGTCACCTAAGAGAGAGCTGTCTGCTTGTAAAAGCCTTGGCCAGTCTGGGAGGCCTGGCTTTTAGAGCACTGCCTCATCCTCCTAGTGCAGCTCTCCTTTTACCTGTTGCAGTTACAGGCAGCAGGTGATTTATAGGACTGTGAGAACACAAAAAATGGAGACACAGGATCATGGATCTCCAATTCAATTTCCGTGATAAAAAGTAAAGGGCTAGGGTGAATACTTTTCAAACCTAAGAAAGTTATCTTCTGCTTTTATTAATAGTCATTTATAATGCCAGATATTTTAAGATCAATGACAATACCCCCATTAATTAATGTATTTACCTGATGACTATGGCAGTAACAATATTTTAATAAAAAGGAAGAAATCTTCAAGTAAATCCCTACTGTATGGTATTCAGATGTTGTTGCCAGTGCTGCTTCTTTGTGTGTTGTTTTCTGTCCCAAAGGGGTAAAACTTCAAATTGAATCACTGCAGGGTCACACTCCTCACGTCATTTGTAAATGTATGCTGTGAATGAGATTATGTTTTAGTAACAGCACAGACCGGTTAAAATGTCATGAATTAATTACACATGAAACACTGGAGAAGCTTTGAACCTGGGGGCAAAGCAGTAACCAAAAGGAAATGAAACTTCTCCCAAATGCTACATATTTTCATACTCAAAACTGTGTTACTATAATTACAGGGCAATGATAATTGTTTTTTTTTTTTTTAATATGAAATAGTAACAATAAACATTCTGTGCTGCTAAAGTACAGTCTTTCTTGTAGCTGTCCTCACACGGTGTGACTGGAAGCCAAGATGCTTCATTCCTTTGCATGGGACTCAGCTGTATGAATGTCCTTTAACTGGACATATGTTTCTTGTCTTAGAAGGTTATGGCTTCTGATAAGACAGAACTCCTTTGCTAAAACTTGCAGGATAAAACTGAGCATCTGTGAATGTAGGAGGAGAAATAATAATATTGAAAAGGATTTCTTAAAAACAAAAATAAAGTTAGCCAGTGGAAAAGTCAGGCTAAAGTTGAGAAATAACTGTATACAGCTCCCCCTCACCACCCTGCCCGCCCTCAGGCTGGCACTTTATGCACTGGAAGTTACCCAGATGCCCTCAACTCTGACACTGTTTGACTTACACTTTTTTGTATCAAGCATTGTTGGCATGGCACAGGGGCAATACACTTTAAGGTTACGTACATTTTAAATGTCACAATTTCAGCACTCTACATTTAAACTCTGTTCAGCTTGATGCATTGATTCCCAAAAGCTTTTGCTTTTGAATAATTCAAGAAAGTCAGCTGTCAGTAGGTATATAATTTGGAGAATTGCCTTTGTACTCTTTAAAATCCTGGAGCATGTGCCAGCAACTGACTGAAGCTCAATTTTAACAGTTATATACTAGAGCTCAACTTGTACTGAGTTGTATTTATATGAATAGACTCGATACGTTTAGACTTCTCCCATCAGTTTTGTACATAGACTCCAATATCACGTTGGAGAACAGTTTCATGTTGTGTTATTGAACTGAGGGTTGATAGGTCTGATAATTTCCATCAAGCTTTTTAATATATCATGATACTTGAATGTCAATGATACATTTCTATAAAGTTTTGAGCGTTGCCAGTCTAATTTCATGTTATAGCATGACACTAGAGCCACTTGAATTCAATCATGGAGTAAGAGAGTAAGACACTCTCTAAAAGAGGGAGAAAGTGAAAAACATCCTTGGGAACCAAGACATCCAAGACTGTACCAGCTGAAAAATGAAGTTTGGACACAGAAACTAAAAGCATATAAACAAAATATAAACTATTATATATAAGTGTATATATATATATATATAAGCTGTATAAACTAAAACATATGGCTCATAGGCACACGACAAGATTAAGGTGAAACCTAATGCATATAAAATGAGTTCATATAAAATAAGTCTGATGAACTCAAGGCATTCAGCACACTAAGTAACTCCTGAACAATGCTATGAGCCTTATGGTCTCCTTGCTACTGAGGAGACATGGTGGTACATTTGCTTTTTTTATAGTATGACAGTGCTCCTTGGGAATCAAACCCTTGTTACGTTCAGCACTCTGCAAGGATGTGATATGGAGACCTGCAGAGCTAACATCATTATATGTGCATAGAATCATGTGCATTTGGTACAACATTTGGCTAAGATTTTTGTCACGTGTGAGATGGAGTAAATTATCTAGATCCTGGGGAATGTTTAAGAATAAACAAGATCAGAGCTTTTACCGCACCTGATTTTCTCACACACTCACTCTCTTCTCCTCACAGCACTTTGTTCATCTAGCAGGGAGGCCGCTGCTGGTCCAGGAAGGTTGGGCAGAAAGCTGTGTGGATTTGTGCTGGGATGCTGCTCACAGTTACTGGTCTCAGGTGTCTCCACCAAAGGTCCCTGGGCAACCCCAGCATTCATTTCCCTGCATCTCTCTGATCTCCAGGATCACTCCCTGAGTCTTTCCTGCACTCAGGATCTTCTTCACCTTCTTTCTGGACCTCCTTCTTCTCTATGAAACCATGCCTTCTTTTCATTAACCCTGCTTTTTTTGAGACCTTTCCCCCTGCCCCCGAAAAACCAAGCCCCTGTTTTCCCCCAGTCTAAAGTCTACGTGGAGAAGCACAGTGTGTGATCACCCTTTTAACTGGTAGACGTGCCTCATGTCTCTTTTATTAATGGGAGGATTTAGGACGTGCCACTTCTGTTTAGTCCAGGTGTTATCAACGTTTACGATCAGTCCCTACTGGTTGCAGCAAGCACTCAGCAGGCTTCTGGGCTTCTGCTCAACAATTCAAAAATTCAATTTCAGACATTCATCTCCCCCTGCAACACAAGCACCCAATCTGCCTCCTGTTAATGTTCAAAATTTAAGCTAATTCTTTGCCTGTGACATTTTTACATTTCTGTAATAGAATTAAGAACGCTACAGTCCTGGCCAAGGCCAACAAATGATCTTGGATTTTTTAATCAAAAGCATGTTTGGGATATGAAATCAGGGGAAAAGACATGGAAGTGCTACCCACTCCCCACATTTACATTCATATTGCTTCAGACTTTTTCCTTTTACGGTTTTAAAAGATTTTAAATACTTGAAGACTCCTTCTAGAAAGTGAAGGCAAGTGGACATTCATCAGGATGAGAGGAGGTGTTGAAAGAAGGCTCATCAACAAAAGCCATTGCTGTGGAATGACTGCGACGTCCCTCTAAGACCTGATATTTGAGCACACTGGGTGAACTGATCACTTAAAGATTAGGACTGCTCGAGTGTGCACTGGCTTTCACATGAATGATTTCCACTGGCAGCTGTAGGAGAAAAAGGGGTGGAAAGAACTGGAGTTAGCATCTTGATGATTTCACTCCCCTCTAGTAACCACATATATTTTAAAGCTTGAGTAATTAGTGTGACCCGATTCAGTTTGGTCCTGTCAAGGCAGAGTTCCTTTTATTTCTTCTGGTGGCCTTTATTAAGTGCATTTATTATGGCTGTGGTTAATTAATTAAGAAATCAATCAAAATAGCAATAAAAATAGTTCTGCCACCTTGCTTGATGTAACCCTCATTTTTCCAAGGCATCAGTGGGATCCAGGGGTACCCAAACCACTTTGAAGGTGAAGGTCTTACAAAGAGCCTTCAGAAGGTCATGCAGCTGGCAGAGGAGCCTGCTTTTTCAGGCTGGTTGCTATCCTAGCGCAGAGCTTCTCAAAATTTGTCATGGGGTCCTTTCCTTTAAAAGTATGCATCTTAAAGGGATGTGTCAGCCATCTCAGATGACCAAGCTGGCTGGGACACCAGTTTGCATCCTTGCTGACAAAAGCGTTCACCTAGACAAACTGCACGATGGCAGGAATGAGAATCTGTACCTAAGCCCAGTACATGGGCCAGGTTCAGTGTCATTGTCACTGTGCAACTTCAGTATCTGTTACAGAAGGACCTGTGTTCTTTGCTTCTGAACCCATTTTTGTCCCCTAGTAGTGGGACACATTGCCAGGGGTAGCGCTGGTTTGTGGTACCTGTCATGCTTTGGGGTTAACCCTGTGGTGGCATAGTGGACCTAGTGCAGTCCCTTGAAGTAGGGATACCAGCTATCTCTGTGACTAACTTCACTTTAGTGATTTTCCTGCCCAAACTCACTAATACCCTACAATAATATTACTCACCAATTAATTAACCGTAGTTAAGTGGCAAGTAGCAAGTTTTCCCAATATACATTTCACAGAGAGTTTAATTTTATTGTTCTGAAAATTGTGTAATAGGCTTAATTTTCTGGTTAGATAGTTCAAGTAAATGTAGCACTTGATTTTAGAATGAAATGTTCTGGTAATGCTCTGTTATGTGACACAGTTGACTATGATACCAGTTTGCAAGAAATGAAAACCATTCTTTCATAAAGACACAGTGGCTTGATTCACTGTCTGTTGCAGATATTCAAATGAAAAACTAAGTCCTTTCCTTTTCTGGGCTAAAGTAACAGCTGTACAAATTTGAAGGTCACATGTTAGCTGGGTTAGCTCATTTGGTTGCTGGGTTAGCTCAGTTGGTTAGAACATGGTGCTAATAACGCCAAGTTCACAGGTTCAATCCCTGCTTACTGCAGGGGGGTTGGGCTCGATGATCTCTCAAGGTCCCTTCCAACCCAAAGCATTCTATGATTCTATATTCAAAAGAAACAGTGAAGAGTTACTTAACTGTTTAGAAATAGGCTTCAAAGTATTTAGTGGTAAAATTGACAAATGCTGTATTATTTCCTAGTTCAGCTGTGGGCTTTGACACGATCTACAAAATAGGGCACTTGACCCTTATCTTCCATGTGGCTCCAGACTAATAGGTGTTATCTGAATGCATGACCTAGGACCAGGCTTTCCAAAAAACTCTGTGGGAGGACAGAGGAAGGCCATGCCATTTCTTTCCCTTGAAGTTAGATGATATGGAGGGGAAGTGAAGAGGAAGAGAGAAGCAGGATGCATGATATAGTGTTTTTATTACTTGCTTAAAAGGCAGGAAAAGAATTTCTTTCAGTGCCTGCTGGAAATACACAGAGAGTATAATATATTTAATCTTCATATACATTTATATAAAAATATAAATATAGATTTATTTGGATCTGGGCTGTATGTTTTCCTTTGGAAATGGGATGTATGTTTTTTAATCCTTTGAAATGTGTGGATTAATATGTCTATAATCATTACAGATATGATTAGCAGTGATTTCTCTCTTTGATTACACATTCAAAGAAGTAGAAAACAATTCATTTAGCAAGACAATGTTTCTTTCCTCTGCAATCCACCATATGAAGGAAGAAACCAAAGAGCTATGAGGTGAGGCAGCTCCACCAGTGCCAACAGTCTGCTTATGTTTCTTTTTATCTGAATCCAGACAAATCTCTTGGCTTGCTAAACTTTGCAAATATGGGGAGAGGAAGAACAGGGTGCATAAGGGGTACATGGGTGTGGTGGTGTCAGTTTTGGAGGGTTGGCCTGAATTTTGCTCCCTCAGTCATACATGTCTTCTTATTCTTGTCAGCAAGAGACCTCTGTGCCCATGACTTTTATTCCCTTCCAGGGTCAGTTCTCATATGTTCCTTAATTTTCTTCCCAGTTCTTTGGTCAAGTGTCCAGATTTGCCTCAGCAACTGGATGATGGCTGAGTCTTCCTTTGAGGCAATTACATTTGAAAAGAAAAATAGAGAATTTACTTGACTATTTGTTAACAGATTTTCTGCTGGGTACAAGAGTCTTGATGAGGTAGAGCTCATTGTGGATGAGATGGGAAAGTTAATGTTAAAGCTGTAAGTTTTGTTTTTTTTGGGTTTGGGTTTGGGGTTTTTTTTAACTGTAAAGTTTGCTAATTCTCTGCTCTTTGAACCATGAGAATTGCCTTAACATTTTTTGCCTGAGTAGTAAATTCTTGTCCATCTCACCTTCTTTGACCCCACTATTGCTTTTCCATCTCCACTTCTTATTCCTACCACTCCCTTCCTGCTTCTCTTTCCCTCATTTCTCCACTCTAACTTCCGTCATAAACATTGTCTTTTTTCTTTCTCCCATTCATCTCTTCATGCTTTTATCCATGCCACTTCTTAAGCTTCTCTCACCCTTAATGTGGTAACCTGGCCTAAAGCACAACCTCTCCTAGATGTGCACTCTTGCTGCAAACCAACTACGTAGCCATTGCTTAAGAAGTAATGAATAAACAATAATAATTAGCAGTCTATAAAAAGCCTTGAAACAATAATATTTTGCCCCTGATTATGGGGTGAGGTGCTGGTTTGAGCTGAAATGTATTTTATTTAACTCAAAACTATTGTCTTGCCCAATCACAGCTATTTTTCTTCAGTTTTGAACAAATGGCTTTGGGGTGGGAGCAGGAGTATGTTTTGTGTGGTCCCATGCAGGGAGGTAAAAGGTAGCAAGCACCTTTGGGCTTCTCTAGTTCAAACCCATTACTGTGTAATGTACAGGAAGAACGCAGCATATAATAAATCATATCTAAGACCAAACAAACCCCTCAGAACATCTTCTAATCAATAAGGCTTTCTTAAAATATGGCTGAACCTGGGAGCATTGGGATTCACAGCCCTTTCATACAGGGTTTGTACCAGGCAGACCTCATAAAAAAGCTTGACTAGAACATAGCTTTGATATTGCAGTACGCCATATTAAGTAACTTTTAGAGCTTCTTTTATTGCTTCTTTAACTTGTGAGAGTATTTACAGAGTCTTTATTAAAAGTAGGTTTCCAGGTTTCTCTGCTTTTATCTTGCCACCTACAGTATTCAGTGAAGTCTAACTTGGGAAGGAATTTATTCTCTAAGTGATCCAGTCCTAACAATGAGTCCATGATGATCAATTTAATTTATGTTTTGTCATAAACTGTTACTTACTTGACTTGTCTGTGTAATATGCAGCCTCACTCAAAAGAGCTGTTGGATATGTTTTCAATTGCTTTGTGTGAGTCATTGTTCTAGAGGGAGCTTTTATTATAGATTGAATATCTGGGATGATAAATTTACATGTATAAGGACAGATACATGCTGTAATAGAATTATACTTGTTTCCTACGTGTGCATATATTCACACACAAATATACATTTGCATTAGTATGCATGCAGACTCACAGGGGCTTGGAGATAGAAGGATGAGCAAGAAATGTTGTGACGCTATCAAGAGGAAGCACAGTATCTTTGGCCATGATTATTACTCATTAATTATTCCTGTTGCTGCATTTGACAAGGTTGTTCACACAGTCCCTATCCTTCTTGCATACTCACTTAAGCTGCTTGTCTTTTCCAGTGCTAAACCAGCAACTTCAAAAGCAATATGATGTGAGAGAGGAGGAGGAAAGGCTGATTCTGGACATGCTGAAAAGTCAAAAAAAGACCACCTGAAATGAGAAGCTGAACACCTACTACCAGAAGAGACTGTCTTTAACCTCCTGCAAGTACATTAACTGCTAAGCAGGAAATAACTCAACTACAAGATCATGGTACAGGGGGGAGCAGTTTCTAAACAGGTGAGACTGAACCACAATAATTAGAAAACTAGATCAGATCTAACTGGAAACCTTCATGCTAGAGCCATAGAAGTTAGGGGTAAGGGTGGTGTTTGTCTGTCTGTTTCTGGCAGCTGCTTTATGTTGCTGAGGGCAGGCAGGACAAGTTGCTCAAGCATAAGGCCCAGGTGCATCTCCCCTCACCTAGCCAAGAAAGGACATATTTGAGTCAGGCACACTGAGCTCCACCTACATATTGAAGGTGTTTTTGAATTTCAGTTCATCTGCTTGGTTTAGGTCTCTGCTTTAAGGTGAGTGGTACGCTGGTTGTGCCCCCTCCTCTCCACTCCCCGCAGCGAGCACCTTGCTCCTGCGGATGCCTCCAGCACACACTGAAAATGTCTACAGTGGATCAAATGACTTTCAGCTGAGCTTTGGGAGTTGCCTGTGCTTACTTTTGCCCTCAGTAAGCATGAGGTCAGCTATATTGCCTGCAGTCGGTGAAAGGTTTGAATTAGTGTAATTTACCTTGCATTTGCAATAGGCTACGCCTGTACACATGGCTGGTCACTACTGTTCCACTGAGGCAAGCTGTCATGTGTCTCCCCAGCACTGATGCAGTTACCCTGACAGGCAAAGCGGTTCCATTAGTACTTTTGCTGCTACATGAGTCAACAGAAGCTGGAGTGGCAAAGTGTTTTAGATTTTTGCTGGTATAAGCTAAGTCTACGCTAGGAGTTGCCCTTGTAGTTACGCTCACGTGCAGGCTCTGATGCGGGGCCCATGGAGGCATAGCTGCAGGGATCTGCTGGGGGATCCCAGAGGAGTAAAGTAACCTCAGGCATCCAATGTGTGAGGGAGGAGGCAAAGAGTCCTTCAGAGAGTGAATCAAAACACGCATTGCAAACTTACTCCCCCGTGTTAACGCCACAGGAAACATAATGTTGGATGTCTAAAGCTAGACCCTGGTAACCGTGTCCACATGACAGCAAGTGTAACTGATAAATGCACTCAAGTGCACTAAATTGTCATTATTTGATTTAAAACATAAAATGCAATAAAGAAATTATTTACAAGTTGGTTTCTGATTGCTATGTTTTCCTATGTTGAGTTCTCTGCAAAAATCTTTGGTTTCATTTTCAGGTTCATCTTTTTCACCTCATCTGCTTGTGAAACTGTTAACATCAAAACTCAACAAGGACAAACTTCATTTTAAAAAGCGAGCTGTCTTTCACATCTACTGTCAGTGGCAATAGCCAGCTTCTAATGTGTGATTCTGATAGTGAACTGAAAGAGGAAGTCTGGCAGTGGTGCCCTGTTTGGGAATTTTGGAAGGAGGTTTTGGAGATTATTTTGGGTTTTCTGAACTATTTGAATTATTTGCTGGCAACTACAAGCGAGTGGCATTTTACAGTATGTTAAAATCAAGCTTTGATATCTGAAAATAGCTCCTTTGGTATAGAGCTTGTCTTCCTTGATTCTCACATAAGCTGCATACTTACCACAGCTGAGTGATAAACGGTGAGATACTGGTGTTTCATATGCAGTGAAATGACAAGGTCAGTTTTAATTAAGCTGAGATCAAGCCCAGTCTGTATTGCACACTTCTGATTAGGTTACTTCAAATTAACATAAGTTTTTGGAGACTTCACTGAAGTCAGCGGTGTTAAACACCAGCTGTGCTGGCAGATAAGCATGGGATATAAGAAGGAGATAGAATTCACATCGAAATTAGCACTTGGCACAATATAATTCTCTGATTGCAAACTATGCGAAGTTGCCTGCGCTAATTGGTTGATTTTATTTGAAGCAGATGTTGTTAGCTTTCCCACTAATGATCTGGAGAGAAATTTTTTTTTGAAAGACATGCCATGTTAGGTTCTCTGCAGTATAATAAGCTAATTACAACTTTAAGTACTTGCAGTAATTAGCACAATGTGTATAAAGTGGTCCTGATCTTTTCACCCTGGTACATTATTGTTAGGGCATCTTTAAAAAACAAAAAAGAGAGCTAGCTGGATTTGGTTTCCCCAATCTAGCTTCTTGTTTTTGCAGACCTTTATATTAAGGAGATAATGAACTAGAATTTTATCCTTATTTTTAAGTATACCAAAAAGGTTTAAACCTTTCTCCTCCTGTTTTTCTTTAACTCCATTCTCTAAATCAAATCTGTTTAGTCTTATCTTTATCCGTTGAGGTAAAGTCTTCCAGCATCTTAAAAATCCCATTAGTAAATAGTTCTGTACAGCAACAGAGTATTTGTTCTCTATTGATTCATTTGATCACTTGCCCACATATTACCAAGATCAAAGGTATATCTGACTTATAGAAACAAACAAACAAACCCACCCTGAAAGCTTCCTTCTTTCTGAGCAATTGTGCTCCTTGTGGTTTGTACCGACGGTGATTAAAAACTGCTGGCAGTTTGCAAGTCACAGGAAACACCACCAAGTGATCCTGCCTATAGAAAAAAGGAAAATCAAAATGAGTTATATGAAAATGGCGAATCAGAAATTATCCTTGTAATACCTTTTGAAACTCAATATGACTGCTACAGATGGTGGGTACACTGCAGAAATGGCTGTTCTGAGAAAACAGTTTAACAAATACTTCAGTTTACCTAGTGGTCTGCTAGCATGGTTTGGTGAAACTTGCTCTTCAGAAACCTTCAGCTGGTATTTAAAACTTGCTTTTCAGAAACCTTCAGCTGGTATTTACATCAAAGATGTTTTTCACTTTTTTGTGGAATGCCACCAGGGCCTCAGCCACTTATGTGACACACATAGTCTGGTTAGCAGATGCTGGTGCCATATGGCATCACCTCGCCACTACCTGAGAGAAGGGTCAAGGGACTGTCTGAGTCTGTGATCTGGGAAACTGATTTATTGCCTGGAACTGCAAGGGCAGATATTTCCAGACAGCAGGCACCTCGGAGAGGCATTTTGTGGTGCACCATGGACTGAAGCCTTTTCGCCTTCAGACAGGTTGAGCCGTGTTGTTTGCAGCCAGCAGGCTGTCCCCGGTGCACAGAGGGCTGCACAGCAAGAAAGAGGGTGACAAGTACAACGCCCATGCACTCTTTTGGGCTGGCAGAGGCATGTGCAGCGGCATCCATAACACTTGTGGAGGTAAAGCAGCAGGGAGACCCTGAGCCGCCAGCAGTTTGACTGGGCTCCTGCTGTTGGAAATGATCCACTCTGATGAAGTGCATCAGACCCAAAGGTTTCTCCTTTAGGTCCTTTCAACTGCAAGTCATACCCATGAGCTGTGTTTCCCTTTGAGGAGTATCAGAAAACAGAATAGTTTCAGCCCATCATGTTTTCTCTTTTTTTCTCTTTCTTTTCTATCCTGGTTTTCAAAAGAAATGTGTCTTTCATGTGTTAGGGCATGGGTTGACTGTTCTTGTGTACCTCTATAAAGTGCATGTAAGGAAGGTGTTCAAAAACAAACCTTGGATTTAGCATGGTGTACTTCACTGAGGTATTTTCCTGGGTTAGCAAAAAGGACACAAGATTTAAATTACTTATTTATTTTCATCAAACTTTCTCCTTTTAAATAAACTGGTAAATTTACATCTTGAGAATGTGGGTAGAGAAAGGAAATATTTGTCATCATGACAGTGGTGAGCTTTAAGGAAAACTCTTGAGTTAGCACTAAGTCATCACTCAAACCACAATTTGATTTCTGTAACTCCTTAAGACCAAATTAATCACTTTTATTGCCTTGGGCAAAATCTTTTAGTTGCGGGTTTAAGCTAAAGCAAACATGCTACTTCCCTTCAGTCTGAGGAATTGGTAAGTAAAGATTCTTTGTTATTTTAATCTCATGATTCAATCTCCTGCTGCATTAATTTGGTGATTTGACTAATTGGTGGTTTAACCTATTATTAATGTTCCTCCATTAATTTCCTGATGCAATTTTAATGACATCCTGATGTCACTATTGAATTAAAGTCTGTTTAGTTTAAAAAAAAAAAAAAGTAGAACAGTAGTTTTAGATGTGGTTATCTATTTGCTGAATTTTAATGTCTTTATTCATTCTAATAAAACTCATGGAAGTACAGAGAGCTCTATCTTTTTAATGTAGCAGACTGGGCTTTAATCCTGAGTGAAACAACTGATTCACCCAAAGGTTTTTGTGGTTTTTACTAAAATAAACAGAGTCCTTTACATTGTTCTTAGCCCATTACTCTATCTGGAGGTCCTACTCCAAAGACTACATGCAATGCATGTAAAGGTCTCTATGTGAAAAAGCAGCTTCTGGGTCAGGAGATGGCTACCATGAATATTCCCTCTGGACCATGGCAAAGTAAGGAAGCAGAAACTGAGTTCTTGGGTTTGCTACAGCTCATCGTAAGACTCCACACAATTCTCTTTGTTTCCTTGTGCCTCACTGCATGCTCTTGACCCAAGTAAAATGGGGATCTCACTTCATTCTTTTCACCTTTTACATGTTTCATCTGTTTGTGAGGTAAGTGTGTCAGAGCAGAGACTATTTTTCACCTACATTTATGATCTCTGCAGTGCTGGTTGGGATCTTAAGGGCTGTGTGGTACAATTCAGTAACAGCAACTGTGTAATTAAAAACAGGTAATACATTTGGTGTGTGGTGGAACCAGAATAACTCATAAATTGGAAAACCAAGAGTGACCCTACTGCTTCTGGGGCCCTGCAAAGGCCTTACTGGATCATGCCTGTGTTGCACCGACTCTGATGGAGAGAGGCGCAAGATGTGTTGAAAGAAATTGTAAGAAATGACATGATGTGAACAGTCATCTCATTTTCTAATTTATTTAGCAGTGTAGTGCAACTCACAGGGGATGAGCTGTGCAGCTTGCCTAGTGGCAGATGTGGTGACAATGTGCGTCTGGCCATGCAGCACATATGCGAAGCATCCCCACATCCCAGTCCCTCCTTGGCTAAAGAGACACTAAGGTCAAGGCACCGTTACCTAGCAACTAATGAGAGCTGATTAATCCGTTTGTGGGTGTCACATGCTGCAGTGATGTTTGTGAGCCTGTGCCTGCTTCTACTATTTGTGTAGTGGCAGGAAAAGCAAGTAACAATTACTGGTGAACAACATCAGTAGTGCTGACAACGGCATCATTAGATGTATAAATAATCACAGCCAACAGTGACTTTCCATTTTTAATACCAGCATCAGGATTTTGAATGTCTAAACTGCACTATTGTTTCTTTGAACGCTTTGGTATAGATGGGTTTTAAATGAGACGGGAATGATCCTGGCAGATCAGGGCAATTCAGTTTTTCCAGAAAAATGAGTTCTTTGCTTTCTAGTGGATTCCCTGTATAAGCAAATCTTCCCCTAGCCTTCAGTGTATGTATCACAACTACCTGATCAAGCTGAAAGAAACTAAAACTTTTCTGAAAGCAATTCTTACAAGATTTAGGGGCCTCTGAAGAGTTAAATAAAAAAGAGGATATTTTAAAATGCATCTGCTTGCTGTCTGCACTACATGCTCCAGAAGGGCAGTAGCTCACCCTGTCAATGTCTAATGAACTGTGCAGTTCCATATGATTTATCTTTGCTGGTGTTCCACCAGGAATGATCAATAACATATTCTATATAATTTCTTTTTACTTCCAAGTGCACCCAGCAGGTTAGAGGAACTTTTATTAAATTGTTGGAAAAAAGTAGAAACCCTATCCATATTTTAACAGAGAAGACCTTAGCAGAGTTGGTTTGTGTTTTAAATGCTTAAAGTCAAAAGCAAACCCACCTTTCACAGTTTGTTTATTTTTAAATAGAAGATCTCATGAAAAAAATTAAGAATTTATATGTGGGAAAGAGACTTCAGAGTGAATAGTATTAAAAGAGGAGATAAAACTTTAAAGAATCTATTTTTTGCAATTCAGTTTAGGCAATAAAGCCAGAAAAGCAAACTCCCTGAGGCTCCGGAAAAAGTAACAAGCAGCGAAGTTTGGCTGAGACCCAGCTGCAGTACAATGTTGCCCTGTTTCTCCTGCCCTTCATCTTCCCACTCCCTCAAATGCCCTGCATGAGACCTTCCATTTTCAGGCATTAATTTTACATTTTTTTCCCCGGCTCAGGAGGATAATGGAATGCAAAATTGTCTCCCCTGAAACGACCAAATTGTTTTGGGGGCAGAAGTGAAGGGAGACGACCAATTGTCTCACTGAAAACTAGACCAATCTGAGCTATAATATATTTTGTGCCTCTCTCTATCACGATCACTTACCCTTCTCTGTCTTGTTTATTCTAACCACGGAGAAAATTGTGCTGGAGAAATTTTCTTCTGATTAGTGATTAGGCACAAAGGGAAATTTGGACCATCTGCCTCACTCATTCCTTTTCCTTTGTGCTAGGCTCATATCAGAACTTACGCTTTCTCACCAGACTTTCCTGAGAAGGCTCACCCTTGTGTGCTGCATTCACACTCCCCAAATAACATGGAGATCAGAGCCCCTTGACCAAGGGTGCTTTAGAGCTGGAAATATGAGGTCTGTTTTACTTTTCTAAATCTCTGAGATTGCTGTAGGAAATGGCTGATGCCGGCCAAGGAACATCCGACAACACCCGCTGCACAGATCTTGCAAAGGAGCAAGGCGCTTCTGCCCACAAAATCAGAACACAAGAGTCAGAACACAGTAGTGTACCAGACTGTCTTCTTCAAGTGTATTTGAATCCTAATTGACCTCTGGAGCTTAGGAGAGGCAGCTGGACAGTCAAGAATAGAAGGTTATACAGGAGGTTTTAAAAGCAAGCAACGATGCCTCTTACATATTGTTTAAAACCCCCTAGCCTCTTTTCCCAGGAGGCAAATGGCAGGACACATTCACCTCCCTGTAGCTGTCCAATCACCCCACCACACACACAGCAAACATGGCAGAAAGGCCTTTGCAGCCTTTATGAGGTGGAAGAAGAGCACCCACTGAATTTAATGTTGGGGGTTTTGGGTTTTCTTTGAGAGAGTAGAAAAGAAGGGAGAGAAGCTGCTGCTTTGTTCCTGATGATTAATCATAGAATCATTTAGGTTGGAAAAGACCTTTAAGATCATCCAGCCAACCATTAACCTAACATTACCAAGTCCACACTAAACCAATTAAGGCTAGACTAGACTAAACCATGTCCCGAAGTGCCACGTCTACCCATTTTTTGAACACTTCCAGGGATGGTGACTCCACCACCTCTCTGGGCAGCCTGTTCCAATGCTTGACTACCCTTTCTGTAAAGAAATTTTTCCTGATTTCCAACCTAAACCTCCCCTGGCTCAGCTTAAGCCCATTTCCTCTTGTCCTATCGCTAACTACTTGGGAGAAGAGACCAACACCCACCTCACTACAACCTCCTTTCAGGTAGTTGTAGAGAGCGATAAGGTCTCCCCTCTGCCTCCTCACCAAAGTGCAGGACCCAGCACTTGGCCCTGTTGAACTTCATAGAGTTGGCCTTGGCCCATCGATCCAGCCTGTCCAGCTCCCTCTGCAGGGCCATCCTACCCTCCAGCAGATCGACACTCCCACCCAGTTTGGTGTCATCTGCAAACTTACTGAGCGCACACTCAATCCCCTCATCCAGATCGTTGATAACGATATTAAACAAGACTGGAGGCATCTCTCTCTCTCTCTCTCTCTCTGAGGCATTTACCTGAGAGGCAGTTGTATATATGCTGTTTAGCATATCTTACTCTCTCACCTTCCCCAGCAGGAAAATGTTGCCATAAACACATAAAAAAGAGTGTTTGAAAACCCAGATCTTCAACAAATCATGCTGGAGGGAGGTGAAAAGAGACTGACATGGCAAGCCTGGACCATGTCATGCAATTAGAATGTTTTTCTCCACAGGGGATTTTCTGCCCTTGCCTCGCTTTTCTTTCAGTCTAGCCCTCCCTCTCCCCGCCGTGGACCCCAGAGTTTATCATCTCACCCAACTTGCCCAGTTCCCCCACAGGAGCTGACACTGCTCTCTGACTTTGGAAGTGGGAGGGGGTGAAGTGGTCCTGTGCTGCGAGCATCCAGAGGCTGCTTGTGAAGTCTTTGACTTAGAACACATTTACTAAGCTCCATGGCCACTTGGATCTGTTTAAAGGTGTTGTGGTTTAGCCCCAGCCAGCAACTCAGCACCACGCAGCCGCTCCCTCACTCCCCCTACTCCGATGGGATGGGGGAGAGAATCGGAGGAGTAAGAGTGAGAAACACTCCTGGGTTGAGATAAGAACAGTTTAAGAATTGAAATAAAGTAAAATGGTAATGAGAATAATAACAATACAATAATGATAATAATAATAATAATAATATACAAAGCAAGTGATGCACAATGCAATTGCTCACCACCCGCTGACCGATACCCAGACAGTTCCCGAGCAGCGATCGCTGCTCCCTGGCCAACCCCCCCCCCCCCCCACAGTTTCTATACTGAGCATGACGTCACATGGTATGGAATAGCCCTTTGGCCAGTTTGGATCAACTCTTCTGGCTGTGCCCCCTCCCAGTTTCTTGTGCACCTGGCAGAGCATGGGAAGCTGAAAAGTCCTTGACTAGCATAAGCAGTACTTAGCAACAACTAAACCATCAGTGTGTTATCAACATTCTTCTCACACTAAATCCAAAAGACAGCACTGTGCCTGCTACTAGGAAGAAAATTAACTCTATCCCAGCTGAAACCAGGACAAAAGGTAACTTAAACATATGTAAAAAGGTAAATTAAAGGAAAGGTTTTTAAGAATGATTTTTTTCTGTGCTCATGGGAGTTGCAGGGCAGCAAATGGAAAGCAGTGGGCAGAGCCTGGCCCTTGGTGTTCCCCGACTGGGAAGAGGTGAATGGGGGTGGGTGGGTGGAGGGAGGAGTAGGATAAGGAAGGGTGTTGCCCCACAGTTAAGACAGGGAATACATTTCTGTTAGAGGCAAAACTAGAACTCCAGATTTTCATCCTAGTTTAAGCTGATAACAAATATTGAAGTGTCAGCATCTCAGTCTCTGAGTTCCAGAAAAAGCAAAAGAATCAACATTCAAAAGTTTTTGTAGCTCTTACTAACAGACTGTTAACTTAAAATATCTCCTTAGGCCTTAGCTAACCAGTACAAATGACTAAACAAAGTCCATTCTAGAACGTCTTTTCAGGACATACATGAACTGCATAGGTGGCATGAGAAGGTTTAAAATAGTACTGGAGAAGGATAGCAGCACCTTAGTTGTCCAATGTGTGGGACTTGCACTGAAAGCATGGAGGGATTTGTTTTGAAACTCTGTCCCTACACAAGTGTTCATGGTCTGGATTCTGGTCTGCGCCTGCCTGGGTCAAGTCTTTTCTGGCCGAGGTTGCTTGGTGCTCCAGTCATACATTTAACAGCCTTCTAAGTGTTCTTCAGCTATTTCTCCCTTGCTGTCAGTATCCATTAAGAATAATGCCTAGAACAGCTTACATGAGCACAGAAGATGTCCATTTCCCACACAGCACTTACAAGCATACGAGTGTAAAAGTCAAGTCTACTTTATCCTTCAAATGGTTTGGAGTCGGTCCTTAGCCTTACATTGCTGCAAGGACTTGTTTGTCTCATATGGACCGACTACACATCTGATGCACCTTTGTGTGTGGGAGAAGAATTTAGACTTAATTTAAGGGTGGCTCCTATTCTCAGCTAGACACCTCCTTAAAACTTGGAGTCACTGTCATGCCTCTGGATCACCTTTTTTTGTCAGTGGTCACATCTCTGTCCTGAAATGATATGTTTTTTGTTAAAAATTGTCCAGTAGATAGATGAGGAGGTTCTCTCAGTAAAGTCCTTTTGTATAAGTATAGTTAAGCACTGGGAGAACATCTTTCTGATGCCTGCTTGGTTATTTTAAGCAGTGGCTGCTTCATACAAACCCACAATTAATAAGAGCTTTAACCACTGGGTTCCCCTTGCTCTCCTTTTGTGTGGCCCTGCGTATCTGTCTGTGGTTATGAGTGTCCAAACTTCTTCAGTAGGAAAACTGAGTGTCTTCTTTCCTCTCCCCAAGTCCCCTACAGGTTGAGATGAGGATGCTCTTGGGATAGACTCTCAGGCAGGGCCATTTCAGCAGGTATCCTGAAGAAGTCTTTTCACTGTGCAGTTACAAGTGGCACACTTAGCAAAGGAAAGACTTGCTTCTTTCTTGGGGAACAAGAAATACCCTGTCTTAACAGGTAAGAGAAGTCCTCACTGTGGCCTGGAAGGGAATCACCAAAGCCTGTTTCACCTGTGGTGCAGCCATAGGTTAAATTGTAAGCTTACAGTGCATTGCTCCTTGGTATGCCAACAGAAACTTACTCTGAAGGTGGAGAGCCTGCAAGAGACATCAACTTCTCACAAGTCATCTCAGGGCATCACAGTACATGTCTCCAGCTCCCCTCTAACATTCCCATGTGGGGTAGCTACCAAAACTTGGTGAGGGCTAACACAGCAGATATTTTGTCTGGGATGTTCCCACTCACCACATGACAAGTGTGGTCTCTCTGTTGTGTTATTCTGGTGTCTGCTCCGAGGGGCAGGGGAGACAACTTTTTTGCTTCATGTTTGTGCTGTAATTCTTGCTCCATAGCTGGGTCTGTAAAACAAAAATAACAGCTTTGTTTTACTGACAGGGAAGCTGATAGGTCTTCAGCCACGCTCAGGTTTTATTGAATGTCAGTCACTGATTTGAGCTCATCTAAGTTTGACTTCCTTCTCAACTCTGTAACCTGTTTGTGCAATATTGATTTTTTAGAAAAGAGAGCCAAAATCAATTAAAACCAAACATTTTTTGACACTTTGGGCTTTTTGCCGTGGTGCCAGTTAATCACATGTTCATAAATATGCTAACATACAGGTCAGAAAGATGACATTAAAATTTAATGCACTTGGGGAAAATAAATTAAAAAGGTCTGCTGGAGAGGTTTTGCCATAGTTCTCTCCCTGCGGTCTGTCAGAGGATGCATAAACCTGTGACCTCTTTTGTACACAATTACAATGTATCTCCTCTATCTAAAGCAGGATAATTACAAGGTTACACAGTCCCTTGGCAGGCTGAAGAAAAGGTTACTCTCATTTTCTTCTAAAGGCTTTAGAGTAATGCTGTGTGCTGGAAAGGTGCACAGTCGTTTAATCCGTTGTGAATGGAGAGGAGGGATGGTGTCTCTTGCCATTGCTGCTTAGTTACTAATGAAATGACAACCCTGAATTTATGTTTTCGTTAGCACTATCATTCTCCTTACGCATGCAGTGTGTGTGAACGAGTGCATGTGTCTCTGGGCTGTGACGTGGTGGCGGCGTACACGTGCAGGGCATATTGGTGGCTGCTCGCGTGGCCTTCAGGCTTCCACTGCTGGCCATGTGAAATGGTGAAATGGAGCAGGTCAGGAGAAATGAATGGGCTTCACACATTCTGCCTCCACTAAGTCACTGTTCCCCTCCCCTTTAAGACTTGCCTGTCCTCCCAGTTAAGCAGCATCTAGTATGCAGGTTTGTCTGCAGGGATTATCTGAAGCCAATGCCCGGTGACTCCTACAGACATCTCCCTGGTGGACCCAGCAGTTTCTTCAGGATTTAAGCTATAAGATTTTTAATGAAGTGCCTAAGACTGGTTGGGAAGATAACCTTCTGAATGGGAACTAGTACAGTGCAGTCAAACTAGACATCTGCCAGATGGCAGAAAAATCAGTCAAATCCACCCCTGAGTAGTCAGCTGGATTGAGTCCGGGAATTTCTTTTGAGCTATATCTTCAAGGCATGCCCAGTCCCTTTGCCTTCAGCATTAAAGCTGAAGCCAGATGAAGACTATGTAAGTGATAACTTCACCCAGCACAGCCTTAGTCGTTTCAAAGAGAGTCAGTCAGTCTAGGAGGGTGGCAGGCTCAAGCTGAGTCTTGTGCGTTGCTCCAGACCTGACCCTGCCCAAAATAATAATGCAAAAACTGAGGAGTGAGATGAACGTCTTTCTCTCTGAGGAAGAATCTGACACAGAATGGCCAGCACACTGCAGACACCCATGTGCTGCTGAATAGGTGGCAATAACACAGGCATAGGAACCATGAACTTTTGGACAGGAAAAGAACAGGAAGTGATGGATGTAGCAGCAGCTACAGATGGGCAAATATGTTCACAGGTTAAATGGTGCTGCAATTTACAGAAGAAGAATGTTTAAAGTATGTTAAATTCACCAGCTCACCCACACCCAGTTTAATTTATCCCTCTGCTATAGCAATGCCAGCCTCAAGATATGATGGATTCCTCATTATGATGCATGATGCTCCAAATCTTTGCTCTCATAGAGACGGTGACCCTCTGTCCCAAGCAGGAAGCAAAATCCTCTTCTTTTTCTTGCCCCTGCACCAATGCCGGTGATCTCACTGAAGTAGTTTAGCGAAAGATGAGAAATACCCAGTACAAAGTCAGCAACTATTACAGCCAATTCACAGCAGACTAGAATATCACAGACCACCTGTGACAGTCCTATGAGTGTTGGATTTGCCTCTGGGCAGGACTGAGGGCCCTTTACTCTGAGCTTGTGACAAAACTGCTGGTCTGTGGGGCTCAGCATGCCGGGCTGCTTTCTGTGCTGTGATCCTAGGATCTTGAAATAGTGTTTAACACTTAATGCAATCAGCAAGATTAATAATTCAAAATGTTTCTCAGGAATACTTGGAAAGAGTTCAAAAAGAAAAAAGAAAAAAAGGAATGAAAATGTTTTTTTCTTGGACATTTTCTTAGTATTTGCCACTCGTGACCTGTCCTGCTGTTGTGAAGACAAGGTACTGGTGCCCTGCAGTAAGGGGGATGCCCACTGGATGTCATGATTGTTCCACAAAAGTGCAAACACAGTGTAATTTATCTAGCAGTCAAAATGTTATTCCTGAGAGGATGTATGTTTTGTGTAGTTATTCTCTCTGTTTCAGCCTCTCATCTATACACACACATAAATCCTCGGATTTCTTTAACTGTGCAGAGTCAGTAAGCCATAGCTAAAACCCTGTGCCTGTTGGGTTATATGTGAATTGTGTGAAAACAAAACAATGACTTAAAGTTGTTCAAATAAATTATATAGGAGAAGGGTCTTGCCACTGATGTCAGAAAAAGCTAGTCACCCACATACCTTTGAAAATCAGGGCCTTACTGCCAGGAATAATAAGAGAGAGGGAGAGTCTGTAATTGCAATCAAATAGATTCAATCACTTAATTCAGTGACTAATGAGATCAACAAATCATATGTGGGTCATCTCAGCTTTAGACTCATGCCATGCCTGTAAGTTCTTGACAGAGAGAAAGTAAGTAAGAATGAACCAAAAAAATAAAACTACTTTCCCCCTGCCAAAAACTCTTCTCCAACCATCTGAATTCATAGTGCATGGAAAATACAACTGCAAATGCCTACGTTCTGCAAATGTCAGTAGTGCCTAGCTCTTATTTTAATTTCCTATTTAAATGTATTAAACATAAAAGGAATCTTGTTAAATGTCATAATCATAATGACAATCCAAATGAAATTAGCTAGAAGAGTCAATTAGATTCAGAGGCCGAGCAGGAAGTAAAATGAGTCACCGGGAAAGGAGGATCCCCCAGACACCGCACAGCATGGATTACAGTCTTAAATGTCATGTGGAAATGAATACAGTGCTAATGTGCCCGTATTTAAGGGTAGGTTATTTGCTCAGTCTCCAGAAGGCAAGTTTTTATTTTTTTCTTGAAGGGTTAGGCAAACCTGTGGACTAGGTAAACACAGAAATTGTGCAGCAGTACCAGGCTACCTGAACTGTAAGCACACAAAGACTGTTAGGTTGCCCAAAGATTAATTTGTAGAAATGAAGCAGACATGCAGAAATTATAAATGTTTTCAGTTATAGAATCATAGAGTCACAGATCATTTAGATTGGAAAAGACCTTTAAGATCGAGTCCAACTGTAACCCTAATACTGCCAAGTCCACCACTAAGCCGTGTCCCTAAGCACCACACCTACACATCTTTTAAATACCTCCGGGGATGGTGCCTTAACCACTTCCCTGGGCAGCCTGTTCCAATGCTTGACAACCCTTTTGGTGAAGAAATTTTTCCTAATATTCAGTCTAAAGCTCCCCTGGTGCAACTTAAGGCCATTTCCTCTCATCCTATCACTTGTTACTTGGGAAAAAAGACTGACACCCACCTCGCTACAACCTCCGTTCATGTAGTTGTAGAGAGCGTAAGGTCTCCCCTCAGCCTCCTTTTCTCCAGACTAAACAACCGCAGTTCCCTCAGCTGCTCCTCATGGGACTTTTTCTCTAGACCTTCACCAGCTTCATTGCCGTTCTTTGGACATGCTCCAGCACCTCAGTGTCTTTCTTGTAGTGAGGGGCCCAAAACTGAACACAGTGTTGGAGGTGCGACCTCACTGGTGCAGCATACAGGGAGATGATCACTTCCCTAGTCCTGCTGGCCACGTTATTTCTGACACAGTCCTCTTATTTTCAGTATCAAAATAGTTGATATTCAGGTGTGACCAGAAAGGAGAAAGGAGGTGGAAAAGAAATGCATTTGTGAACAGGATAGATAAATTGTTGTCATTTAATGAAGAGACAATATTAGTCCTTTTCCTCTCTGCCTCTGGCTTTACTTTCCTGAAATGCTGATGGAGGCAGTTCCCCGATCCTCCTCTGTATGTACATTGGCCATTCTTACCAACACTGCTATCTCCAGTAGCAGGACTTAACAGACCTCAGCAACAGGTATTTTCCTTATTGGTCCATCTCATGTAGTTGTATGTCTTGTAATTTTTATGGACTGTCCAGGTACTTGTTCTTCATCCAAGATCTCTTTCAAGATCAGCTTTTCTGTTCGCATTCTACTGTCATATTTATTCAGCAAAGAGCAACTTCAGATTATGTTGTTATAAGTCTTTTCTGTCACTCAGTCACTAATGTTTTACAACTATCTGCAGTAGAAGGAGGTCAGAGTAAAGGTACAATATTAACTCATAGCTTGCAGATAACTTCAGAACTAGTTCAAGGGTGAGAGGATGCAATTTAAACATCACGTAAGTTAAATCTAGAAAAGGCCTTACAGTTTCTAAAATATACAGCATATAAATGTTATTCCTATCTTGTCCCCCTCTCCCATTAACTTGCAATTCATATTAAGACTTCTCTTATCTTTGTCTCTTTTTTTCTTCAGTCTCAACATGAAAGACTATGAAGGACAAAATGAGAATAACAAGTTCACCGAGTGAACGTGACTCTTGATTACTTAAATTTCTGATGGATGATTTATCTTTTACAACACAGCTCCTGAGGGCACTAAAAACGTGAGCAATGGCTTTGCAGTTTAATGTTTTAACCATTTTGCCCTTACTTTGAACATAGCAGATGAGTTTCTTTATCATGGGAAGCAGAAAGAAGATCATCTGGGATGGCCCAGGCATCAAGCAAAGACCTGTTCTCCTTCAAGATGTGGCTGATGGTCTCCAGTGTCTGTGCCTCCCAACAGCTCTGTATCTCTCCTGGGTCTACCCCATTCATTTTGAGCTGTTGGTGACTGGTGTTTTTGTGCTATGCTGTAGCGATGTTTTGTGCTTGTTTTCATTCTTTTCCTCCTATTCTAACCATCTTTTTGCCTTTCCAACTACTGAACATTGAGCTGACATTTCAGGAAATTATCCAGAGTTATTCTGAGACCTCTTTCATGAATTGTTAATGTAGAGCCCATCATTGCATATGTATAGTTAGGATTGTTATTTTGCCATGTGCATTACTTTGCATTTATTGACATTGAATCTCTTCTGCCATTTATTACCCCGTCACTCAGTATCATGAGAGCTTTCTGCAAGTCTCTGAGGTCAGTTTTATGTTTGATTTTCCTGAACACTTTTCTACCAGCTGAAAATTTGCCACCTCACTAAAAGAGATTCATTTGATTAATAGTAACGAACAGACTTTTACAGTTCATTTATGAATATATGGTGAACAGAGCTGGCTCTAGCACTGAAACTTACTCCCTGTGGGATAACCTCCCTCCACTGTAAAAACTGACCAACCACAATTTTTGACTGCTCAGCTTTTAAAGTAACAATTATTAATTAGTGGGCTCCCTCTCTCTTCTTCCATGACAGCTTAATATCTGCAAGAGCTTTTGGTGCCCAAGCTTTTCAAAAGCTTTTGGGAAATTCAGGTACGATATAACCATGTCACTCCTCTCCACATGCTCACTGATCTCTTAACAGAGCATCAATAGCTTTTTGAAGCACCTCTTTCCCTTAAAAAGCCATGTTGGATCTTACTTTTCTCCAATATATCTATGTATCTATGCTCATCCCCATGAGGAAGGGCTCTGGTATCAGTGAATCCCATGGCTCCTACAGGAGAAACACCATGGGGAAGAGTTAATTTGGCTTTTCTCCTTCAGATTCAACTTCCTTGAGTGCTCCTTTTAGATATAAGCAGGACTTTTCAGCCTGGCTTGTTCTCTGGCAGCCTTCCAGATATTGTTGTTTAGAAAAGTCAGTATTTTTGATTTTTTTAGTTCTTTAACAGGTCTTTTTGACCCATCTGATAAGGTTTTACAGGCAACTACTTAGAATTTAAGCTGTTTTGTATTTTTCTCATTTAGACCTTTTTTTTTTTTTTAAAAAAATCCCTTTTTATCACTAATGGCAGCATTTACTCTGCTATTTAATACTGTTGGCTTTTACTGTGGTCAGATGGTAATCTTTTCTCATGGGCAATGCATTCTGAGCCTCTAATGTGCAATCTGTAAAGAATTCCCTAAATTTGGCCTCCTACATGCATTTTGTGCCTCTGCCAATCCACTGAACTCCCTTCTGTGTAGCCTTCTCATTCTCCTCTCTTTGAAATGAAATACTCCCATGAGGCTTCTGTATTTTGAGTACCTTTTATGTACCTTACGGTTACTAACTTGGGGTGGCTGTTTGATATTCATATGGGACAGCTACTGTGCCTAGCTTGCATTAAAATCTTGACAGGAGAGAGCTGGCTTATCTGACCAGTTGGTTCAAGAAGTAGGATTCTTATTGCTTAATAATCTGGCTGCAGCGTCTCTCCTGAGCATTTACTTAGGTCATAAGGGGCCAGACTAGACTATTTGTACTACTGTTCCTGTGGCGGGTTGACCTCAGCCAGCAGCCAAATACCCACCCAACATCTCTTTTAATCCCCTGTCCCACAGGATGGGGGGGAAAACAGAAGGAAGGTGAGAAGACACTCCCAGCCTACTCACTTTGGGGGAGGGGGAGAAGAGAGAAAGCCTTGACACTGTGTGAGCACTATTTCAGCAATAGACAAAACATTGGTGTGTTATCAGTGCTGTTTTCACTGCAAATCCGAAGCACAACACCATACTGGCTGCTATGAAGAAAGTTTAGTCAATCCCAGCCAGACACAGTACAATCTCTTCCCCTTATTCCATACCATTCATATCATACTTAGGTGCCACCTTATCTGATACGTCCAACCATCCTCTGACCACCCCATTCATGTATTCCTTCATTTCTATGCCCTACTCAAATCTTTCTGCTTACTTACTTAAACCACACCCCTTTACAATATTTTATCCTTCTATCCCATACCTTTCTTTTTCCTTTCCATTCTATCTCTTTCTCATTCCCAAAGTTCCCCCTTACCAACACTAACAACTTATACCATATAGTTAAACCATCTTTACATCCAAGTCAGGTTTATACATCCACATTAACCACTATCACCTGGCCCTTGACATACAAACAGATATTATTCCCCCAAGCCATGTCCCCACTCCCTCAAATGTCCATAAGAACAGTTGATGACTTGGGACCCATCTGTCAAGGTGGTCCCTCAGGACAGGAGAAGCAGTGTGTTAGATTGTTAGGCGCTAAGCCCATCTTGACTTGGGTCACTGCTGCACTCATCTGGTTCCTTGTAAGGTTCATTCTCTGTCGATTCAAGTGGTTCCTGCTGTAGTGCTTCCTACACAGTTCAAATCATGCATTATTTTCCCCCATGGTTAAATCTCCTTGAGGTACACACTGGATTTTCCCACCCTTCCTCTTTACCCACGAAGTGCACCAAGGTCCTTGAATGAAGACAATCCCATGAATGGGTTTGCCTTTTCCAAAGGCAGGAGCAACCCACACTACATTTCCCAGCCATTTTCCTATGTGCACTGTGGGGACCTTGTCTCCTCCCACAGTATGTAGGGGTTTTATTTGGGCAGGACCAGGATGGTTAGCAGATCCTCTGTTGTTAACCAGCAAAGTGGCTTCTGCTAAACTGACATCCCAGTGCTTTCGTTTCCTGGTGCTCAATACTCCCAGCATAGCCTTTAACTGCCCATTATGTCATTCAATCTTTCTGGAGGCTTGTGGATAGGGGATATGATACAATCAATGCTGCATTTCTCAGCCCAGGAGTCTATGGAATTATTCTGGAAATGAGTCCTGATGTTTAACTCAATTCTTTCTGGGGTACTGTGTTGCCACAGAACCTGCTTTTTAAGGCAAGGATGCTGTTTTGGGCAGTGGCATGGTTTATAGGGTATGTTTACAGCCAACCAGTAGTTGCGTCCACCATGGTGAACACACAGTGCTTACCTTGGTGGATTTGTGGCACTGATACAGCATAGTCAGTCTCCCATGCCTCACCATACTGATAACCCAGCCACAACCCTCTATTCCAGGGACACTTTACTCACATGGCTCACTTGATTGTGGCATATGTGTTTTGCATTCATGGGTGATGTGTGATGGCCTCAAAGGTCAGGACCACACCTTGATCGTGAGCCCACTTGTATGTTGCATCTCTCCCTAGATGTCCCAATGTTTCATGGGCCCACTGAGCTATGAATAGCTTACCCTTATATTTCCAGTACAGGTCCACTGGAGCCACTTCAATTCTGGCAGCATGGTTTACCTGCTCATTGTTTTGAAGTTTTTTGGTGATAAGGTTCTTTGGTTGTAAGTATCCACAGGATGTACCTTCACAGCGATGTTTTCTAACAAGGCACTGATGTCTTGCCACCAGCCTAGATGGGTTTACCTCTGTGCTACCAGTTGGTTTGTTTTCCATTGCCATCCCCACAGGGCATTTGCCCACGGGGTCAGTATAGGGGTAAAGTACTGGCCACTTTTCTCTAAGCCCAGCTGGATGGCTTTCACTTCTGCAAACTTACTTGACTCACCTTGTCCTTTGACAGCTTTGATGATTTGTCATGTGGGACTCCACAGAGCAGCTTTCCACTTCCAGTGATTTCCTATAACATGACAGGATCTGTTGGTAAACAGAGCACAGTGCCTTTCACCTTCAGATAACCCACTGGTGGTGCCTCTTCGTCATGAGTCACCTTCTTCAGCAATGCTCCAAAATGACTGCCTTCTGTCCAGTCCATCATCTCTTCCAGGATTCCTGGGTGGTTGGGATTCTCTATTTGAGCCCCTTGTGTGAGCAATGCTACTCACATATTCCACATAGAGGGAACCCTCCCTTTGAATGTCCAGTGCAGCACAGGATGCCAAGAGCTCTGCTTCAACAACTTCTGAAGCAGTTTGAACCCCATCATATGCTGCTAGTATCACTTTTTTTTTTTTTTTCATTTGGGGCATAGTGGGCCTCAGATCCTGAATACCCCTGGATTCAAAGCCCAAAAGGTTGACTTTGTGTTTCTCATGGTGTTTTCCTTCAGAGGCTCCAGGTGAGACCATGTTCCACAGCTGCAGTGTAGAGCACTTGTCTCAAAGCTGGTCCAGGCCCAAGAGCGGCTGCATGATCTATCTCCTGTTTGGTGCGTTCAAAGGCTTAATGCTACTCAAAATAGTTCTTCTTTGGGGTTACTTGACAGAGAGGGATCACAAGCTGACTGTAACCCAGAACATGCATTCTCCAGAAGCCCACAATACCTAGAGAAGGTTGTGTGTCTTTGAGGTAAGCTGGTGGGCACATAGTTGATATCTTATGGTTCACATCCATAAGGGTGTGGCGATGTCCACCTTGCCATTTTATTTCCAACAACCAGATCTCTCATGCAGGTCCTTTGACCTTGCTTTATTTTATGGCAAAATCAGCTTTCAGAAAGATCTGTATTATTCTTTTTGCTTTCTCAAATGCTTCCTCCACTGTGTTGTCCCACAAAGTGATGTCATTGATTTATTGAAGATGTTCAGGGTCATCATCCTGTTCCAGTGCAGTCTGTATCAGCCCATGACAAATGGTAGGGCTATACTTCCACCCCTGGGGCAGTTAATTCCAGGCACGCTGGACACCCTTCCATTTAAGAGCAAAGTGTGGCCTGTGCTCTGTTGCTAAAGGGATTGAGAAAAATACATTGGAAATGTCATTTGTGTCATACCACTTGGCTGCCTCTGACTCCAGTTTGTATTGGAGTCCTAGCATGTCCAGAATGGTACTCTACCCCCCATACACATACGGCACTAAGCTGTCCTGTCACTGGTGCCCACTGGCGCCCAGTACTGTGTGGATCCAACAGCCTGGCACCCTGGATCCGCAGGAAAAGGGGTCAAGAGAGCAGACCCATGCCTCCTGGGGAGACTGTCACCTCAATGCAGTGCCTTGAGCCATGGCTGTGGAGCACATCATCTTATGGGACACTGTGAACTCCACCACAGCCAGACCCAGTGCAGCTCCCAAAGGAAAGGCTGAGAAAAGACACTAAAATGAGCAGGAGAGGATCTATTCTGGTGCATCTCCAAAGAAGCTGAGCTGTTACTGAGGCTGGTGGGTAGAGAAAAAAGGTGCAATAACTGGTTTCTAGTAGTAGCGGAGCTACGTTTTCTAGTGTGGCTCCAGGTGAGTAAAGGCTCCCAATATGAACAGTAACGGGAAAGGAACTGAAGAACTGAATTGTACCTTTACGTGCATCTCTTTCTTGGGAAGAAATTGGAGGCTTTGAAAGATGGGCAAGTCCCTGAGTAGGGAAGCACTTGTGCCATCAAAACAAAGCCCAAAGAACTCTGTATTCTCTGTAGCAAATCCTTGAATGCTGATTGCAAATCATGAGGCAAAACAGAATTCAGCAACGAGGAAACATGTTAGAGATATGTGTGGTTGTAGCTGTGTGGTTTAGATGACTATAGCAAGACCTACAATATCAAAGGGCCTACAAAGACTGTGCAGCGGTAAAGACACTTCTGCAAATACTAGGTTAACTGCTCTGCCTTGTCTGAAAGAGAGGAGGTGCTCAGCATTCTGCTGTAGTGCTGGTACTTGGAAAATAATAGCTGACAGTTCTCTATCAGGAGGTTGTTTATATATGTATTTATATATTTTTTTTATATATATATATATGCTAAAGAGTTGGAGCATTTTGTCCTTTCTCAGAGACAATCACTTGAAAGAGAATATATTTGTCCAGGCTGTTAGATCTGGCTGCTACCTGGAATCAGCAGGCAGCCTTTCAGGTTTACGAAATCAGAATGTAGAGGTCATGTGGGGGTTTTTTGCCCTTCTTAGTTACAAAAGCACTTCATTTCTTTCACCTACCAAAATGGCTTCTGGCTGCTTTCTACACAAAAGACTGGTTATTACATGCTGAAGAATTGCTTTGGCTTTGCAAATAAAAAATTCAGTAATACTTGGCATAAACCAACTGATCTGGACCACCTGCAGTGATTTAAGGATATGCCTAGTGAAGGAAAAGAAGACAAGGTGGGCAAGTAGATTTACCTTTTAAACCTTATCCTTTGACCAGTCCAACTTTTGAAGATATTCACTATTTACATGATTATCAGAACTGGGAGGGAAGGGAGAAAATGCTTTAAAATTATACATTAAAAGCAAGTCCTGGTGCAGTCTCAAATTCCTTCGCCTAAATTAAAGATGAATTTCTTCCAATCTAACCACTTACATTAACATGGTTCAGCTGTTGGTCCAGTAGATCACAGATTTCATGTGCCAGCACATGGGCATCTGGGACATTTAATGGTTAGGTGATGTCAGGAGAGGTGAGTGATAAATAGGCAGTGTCAGAAAAAGCATTGACAGGCATGGAAGTACAGAAGAAGGTTTCTCAGCTGCATGCCCAGGTGGTGTTGGAGGCTTTGCCTGGTGAACTAAACAGGAGCAGGCATGGGCTCAGCTCCTGGCAGGCAATTATCCTCACTGATACATGGTTGGCGCACTCTCTGGCTCTGCTTAAGCATCTGGATTTTCCTTTCCTTGCATGCGCTTTATTGGGAAACAAAAAGCCTGTCTTGGGGCTGAAAACTCTGGTGAGGCAGCGGGCCCCAGACGTTTGAAGTCTGTGCACTGCACTGTCAAATTGAACAATGCATTTTAAAAAGCAGGACCCTGGTATGTCTTCCGTTGGTGAAAACATATTATCCTGGCAAATAAGTCTAGAGAATTACTAGTGTACCTCTGTAATATGGGGAAGCAAAACACAGAGGGATGCAGATACAGACATTTTATCCAAAACAAATGGGCTGAAGAACAAAATTGCTCATCAGAGTAATCAACTTTAAAGAGTCCTTCTTTTCTCGGCCTCAATCCTTGTTCACTTATTGCACTTAGGTAATTTTAAAAACATCAGTGTAACTATTCTATGCCTGCTCTTGTTAATTTTCTGTAAGTACAGTAAAATAACATTTTATTGCTTGCACAATTCCCTGAACAATTGCATTTTCTTTGTCACATTTCCTCGGCAAGTAAAACTGCCTGAGCAGTGATTGTTGGGTAAATTAGTATCATTCACAAGCTCATTTTGCACTTTGGAGTGTCAAGTGTTGTTTGACTAAGAAAACTTCTTCTCTGTTGTTGTTGTTGGATGTGGGAGGAAGGGAGAAGATAAGTAAATTTTTGTAATAAAAGGGTTAGACACACTTTTGAATGTCAGTTTTATATATGTTGATAAAACCTGCAGACACAAATTCGCTTCTGACTCTGATTTCACTAGTGTGCCATAACTTCCCACACTCTAATGAACAAGCACAAAAGGAATAATAGGCCTATTGATTTAAATCTTATTTAACAAAACAAAAAATATTGGTGACAGTGCGCAATTCCAGGGGGAATGCTAGGATAAAAAGAAACTACAGGCAGGAAGCAGGATGGGGTTCTCAAACATCAGTGTTGCACAATGCCAGGGACTTAATTTAGGGGCAACCCAACATAACCTGTTGGTCAAGCTCTCTCTAGAGGTCTGATGCCCTGTTGTCGAGTTTGTGGGATCTGCAGGAGAGGATGGAAGCTCCCCTGCCACCTGCCTCAGCGCTCTTACTGCAAAAGCAGGGGATGGATGATGAGGGGGGTTTGATTTGCCAGGATCTCCTGCATTGCCACGTGGCCACAATGCAGCTCTCCTTGGCTGTGAGCACACCCTGGCAGGCACTCCAGGGTCCCATGCTTTGGATGTGGCCTGAAAGGATCAAGTTCAGAAGCTTAAATTCTCTCAATAGCCCATGGAAAGAGGGAGACTAAACCTCTGTAGGTTTAACTGTCAAACATAGATTAGATACTTGCATTAGATGGAGTGACCATTTCCACAGCAGTATAACAGATCTATCTTCCTCCAAATCCCACTTTTGGGCAACTTTGGGTTGAAATGCTAGCATCTGATGTAGTGGTATTCTGTTTGGTGTCACCCAGAGCTTCCAGAGAACAAGATCGAAAATACTGGTCTGGCACATTTCCAGCTGATAAAGCACACTATGTGAGAGTATAGAGATGGGGGAGGCAGGCTTATGAATGTAGACTTATGATTGTGGAAGATCATATTTATTATGTAACTGATGCCTTTCCTGACGTAGGTTAAATATTTACTTTTAATGCCAACTAACACAGACAAAAAACATGCAACAGAAAAGATGTTGATTAATAAATGCTTGTGGGTTACAATCGCTCAGCTGCATTTTCTTCTATGCAGTGAAGGGTAACACTGGTGGGATGGAGGACGGCAGAAAGACGTACTTGTTAATCATAGAATCATAGAATCATAGAATCATTTAGAATGATTAGTAAAGGGCAGAATTTTAGATCTTACAACTGACATGGGCTCCTGAAGTCTGCTAATTAAACCATTTGAAGATCTGATCAAAGGCATTTGATGTGGAGATTGCTTATCAAGATGCAGATAATTAGATGAAGGCTACTAATGATTACTTCTGCAAAGTGTAACCTAGCACTGCTGTCTAAAAAGTGACACTGCCTGCAAATCCTGTGGTTTGTGTTCCTCGGTGTAACAGCCTGATGATTAAATACCAAGTACAGATCAGGCCAGGAACAAGCCTTGTATTCTACTTCACAGTAAATACAGACTTTGATCTGGAGAATAGTAAAGATGCAGATGAAGAAGGGGTGGAGGCCCTTTCAGAGATGCCCAGTGCTCTTCACTGAAGGAAGAGGTGCCTCAGTTTGAGTGGCTAGAGCTAACTGAGATGACTCCTGCAGCTGACATAGGATTTAGCTGGGACCGAATCAGCACAAATAGCTGTGGCTGCGATCCTGTCACTGTCTTCTTTGGCTGCTGCCTTCACTTCAAACTCCTGTGCTTGCTTTTCCTTTTGTATTGCCATGCCCTCCCCTGAGCCTCAGAGCTGAACTTTTCCCAGGTGCCCCAGTCCTCTGGAGAGGGCCAGTTGCCTCTGCACCTCTCAGACCTCTTTTCCTGAGGCAGAGGGCAGCTCTTCCTCCACCAGTGTCCCTTGGGGGTGGGTTTGCAGGTTAGTTTTGCTTCCCACACGGTAGGAGGTCAACCTGTCTGCTTGCATCCCAAATAAGTACTCTGCCGACTGAGTTACAAGGTAGGAGGAGGCTCTCCTCTTTGACTGAGGCTTGGAAGGAGCTTGAGGATGTTTTCCAGGTGAGCTGCTGCTGCAGCTGAAATCTGGCAGACTGTCACTATTGCTCGTGCACAGACCCAAGCTACACTGAGATGATCAGTTCTGTCAAGGCATACGTGACAGTTGGCATACCTACAGGCAGACATCACATACCCAGGGAATTTTATGGGTAGGAATGCAAGGACCTGGAGAAATTTACACAAAAGCTAATTTAGATAGAAGTTAGCCTGAGATTTCAGACTTATACATCATGTAAATCTACCCCCTATTGATCTACTGGTTTAAACATTATTTGAACATTCACTAAAACATCTCTTAATCATTTATTATTTCTTAACCATTTATAAATTAGACCCTAATATGAAGTATGATTAAGCTTTGTCCATTTTGCTCCAAAAAGCAGCTCCAGACAAGAAATTCCCATAAATTATCCAAAGCAGCAGCAGTCCTCAGCCTTAATTACAGCATTCATTACACACTTATGCTATCATACAAGCTCCCTGGTTTTAGTAAAACTCAAGAATGTTTTTTTCGCAATTTTAACATGCATCCTCAGGGAAGCTTCCATGGAGAGGCAGCAGGCTCTGAAATGAGCTAGGGCTGTTGCTGCACATTAAAAAAACAACAAACTGAGCCCTCACTCTCCCAGTTCATGCCTACTGCCCTGGCCCCGGAGTACTGAAATGCTTGCTCTGAGAGGCCACCTCACAGACACCACTGCACTTGTCCAAGCTCTGAAGCCACCTCTTGGCCCAGTGTCAAACAGCTCGACACTTCCTTTGTTGGGATCCAGGAACTGGGTGATCCTTTGCCCATCAGCTCCAGGAGGTTGGATCTGGCCTCATGCCCCATGGATCAGACCCTGGTACTGATCCTTCACAAGCCTGAGGGTGAGGAAGGAGAGAGGAGCATGAGAGTGCTACTAAAAAACTCAGCTCACTGGGGTTGATGAATGCATTTTTATGGTGTCTACAGCTCCTCTGTCTGCCACACATGCCCATTGCCTGGGTCTGGCCTCTGGTCCAAAAGCTGAAATGTTAGGAATTGGCATTATGGCTTTGTCTAACTTAATTGCAACAAGCACTTATAAATCTTTGCAGTCTTCCTGGTTACGTGCCGGGGATGGACCCAGGTGCTCAGCACCTCCACCACAACTTCATTGTTTTACTGGGAAATAAACCTGGGTAAGGCCAGAGAGGGGAGCAACAGGGGTGGACTAAGGAGGAGGACCCTGGGGAGGGCAGTGGTCCCACAACACTGCTATAGCTATATGCTTCCATAAGACTGTACAGCTACAGGATAAGTAGGTAGGATATAACTGTGGCTTAAGTGTTCAAAGAAACAAAATCACTTTTGGTGGGCTAAGATGGAAGTAAGATGACAGACAGGTAAAAATGGATAGAAAATAAATGAAAGAAATCCAAGCCAGATTTATCAGAAACTAAAAATTAGAAGTGAGGGAGAAAGAAAAAAAAAATAGAATAAGAAGCTGGCAAGGCAGAAATGGAGTAGAACATAAATTACAAGGTCAGAAAGCCAAAAGAAATTTAATGTTTTAGAAACAGAACAGGGATAGTGGAAGACCTGCTGAAGACCCCAAAATATCAGAGGGACCAAACAATTCCTACTTTGGAGGGGTCCTAGTAGTTTCCAGTGGATTAGTAATTAGACCTGGCTAGTTCTAAATCAGCATGTCTTGCACCCAATTTTGTTACTGATATTCATCTTCCATTCTGAAATGGAATAAAAATCCCAAAGTTTTAGTTTCTGTGGAATATGATAGTCTTCAGCATGTTTCCTCTTGATTGACATGCTTCAGGTGAATGTTTACATTATTAATTTTTACAGTGTCACAGGATGTACAAAGCATTCTACAATGTTACAAAAAAAATAAAATAAAAAATGAATTTTAAAACAAAAAAAAAGTTTCCTTTAAAAATGTTCTATTTTCCCTACCCAAACAGATGCTCAAAGAAATTACCATGTTTCTACAAAATATTTAGTTTCAACTTATCAGCAGTGGAAATTTGCTTCAGAGCTGACCAGATTTGTTATTGATTCAATCAAGGAAAGAGCACAGAGGAAAAACCCAGCAACTGATTTACTACTGCTTTTTGCTATTGTGCATTCATTTATGGACAGAAAGTATAAAACACACACATATATACACAAAACCAGGCATGTACAATTCAGAATTACTGCAGTTTAGATCCATGCAGTACAGGTGTAAATAGCTACATAAAGAGCGAGACAATAGGGAAGCAGGTACAATATTTGTGTTATCCATGAAAATGTAGAATTCATATAATTTGGGTTTAATTGTCCATGCACTATATCTGGTATTCATCTGTTTTGAGAATTCACCTACTTTCACCTTAATTGCTAAAGAGACATTATGTCTCAGCAAGGATAAAGACCATTTCTTTTGTAGGTTGTTAATAAGAAATAAAGTGCAAAAAAATAAAAATGAAAAGGTGTTCCCCTTGGGAATAAAACCCCTCAGCAGTTGTAAACCACTCTGTGGCTGGGGGTGGTGATATGTCAAAAGGGTAGAGAATTTCCTCTAACATCAGAGAATGAGCAAGCTCTGAATTTGAATGCTCATGCATTTGAGCAAATAGATCACACACGGTTCTCTGGATAAAAACAAAAGGAGTAATTAATTGCAAATTACATGGTGACAGCAATTACTGTTGAGAACTCAGCTGAATTTTCTCATGTTTAGTAGCTCTCCATCCCACAGTGCCCTCTTCTGAGATACAGGAAAGTCTGAAAATGACGGGAAGAGATGCAAGCTCTCAATGCCTTTCCAGTCCAGCACTTCTCAGTGCACGCTCTCTTGCTGCTTAGGGTGGGCTGCTTTGAACACAGAAGTGCAGACACAGAAACTGTTTTAAAAAACATCCCTATGGAACTTACATTTTGCTTTCCTTCCATTTGTTAGCCTTTCCTGTCCTTTATTTCATATCAGAGACAGTTGTACTTCGCATTTTTAACTCAGATTGACTTAACTTCCTGCTCACTTTTACCTTTACTGCTAGGTCAGCCACCTCTATTGATATCCAAATTTTGCTTTCACTGGCCCTTCCAGATCTCCACCTTCATCTTGTCAAGCCATGTAGCACAGCCGCTACAGTCGCTTTGGATCCATGAAATGATTGAGAACTTGCTAAACTATTTCATATGCTGTCCAAAACCATCCACACCTCTATCTTGATCTTGGAAGCAGTAAAATGACTTAAGTTAGAGGACAGATCTACCAAAGAAAACAGCTGTTAATGTGCTAAGCGTGGTGTTCATGCAAACAACAAGCATGGTATTAATATCAATGCCATTTCTGGGCCCAGCCTGGCTCCAAGAATAAAAAATGTGTGGCATCAGTTTGAGGCAATGCTTGATGTGGGCTGAGTATACACAATCGTGGAAGCTGGAGCAAAGACACGTGGATGTTGCACCATTTACTGTCTTCTCAGACACACACCCACAGCTCCTCTGAAGTCACCCTTGCTCTCATACGAATTTGATAAGAGTATGGTACCTTCCTATCCAGATCTGCCTTAGTTCTCACCCATATGCATTTCTGTCTGCCTGTTCCCTGTCTGTCTGTTGCCCCTCCTGGCTCTGTAGCTCAGGTCATTCTTTTACTGACCCTTCATCACTCATATCTGCTCAACTTTTCCCTGGCCAAATTCCTATTGTTGCCCACTAATATCCCTATTAACCAGAATACTTTTTTCTGATTTCTCTCTTTCCTAACTCCCACCTTAATGTTACTTGCTCCTGTCAAACAGACTGCAACTCCTGTCCGCCTTTTCCTATACTTGAATAAGCTCAAGGGTAGAATACGTATGTACTTTTGTATTGGTAGGGGATCCCAGTCACTGCATTTTTCCCAGCAGTGTAGGTTCTCCAGCCATTGGCTGGCTTAATCAATGTGAGGTGGGTGGCATTAAGGGCTTCCTATGCAGTGGGGCAGCAACTGGTGGGCTAGCATGAGAATTGGAGGAGGGGTCAGCTGAGGATTCAGTGGACATCACGGTATGTCCTGCAGATCTGCAAGATGGGCAGTTTAGGAAGTTATGGACTTTTAGATGCGCACGTTGGGGTGTCTTCTGAATTTGGGTGTTAAATGGGAGGTACTTATGATGCCACACAGTTTGAGATGTAAATGTTAGCTGACTAATGTCACCTTGAATTTGTAGGTATTTTTACATTTAGTCTTCTGTTCAGAAAGCCGTATTTCAAGTTTCAAAGCTTTTCACAGCAATCATCTTTAAATATAAATTTATTTGCTAGTAAAAGCAGTACACCAACATCCCACAGCTAGTCAAATATATCTTCGTCCTACAGAAGTCAAAGGGATACTGTTAACTGACACTGATGATCTCATCATAGCCATTAGTCGATATTTGCTATACAGTAATTTTCATGTCCTTGTTCTATTAGTGCTGGTGTTAAGTTGTTGAAAGAATTAGTTTAGCCTTTAGTTTAACAGTATTTCTTGTTGTTTTCCCACACCTTGCGAGTATATTTAGGCTGGTTTACAAATTTACATAAATTCTATTGTTTAAAGAGAAAAAAATGTCAAAATATCTTCAAATATGTTCCATTATGTTCTTTGTTGCTCTGCTGTGTTTCTGTCTCTGTCTATATTTTATTATTAAGAAGGTCTGCTTTTACTTTTATGATGTGATGTCTGTCAAAACAATGCATTAAATAATTCTGAATCATTATTATCCAATACTACATCTGTTGCTTGCTTGCTTTTTTTTTTTTTTTTTCCCCTTCCCTTACATGGTCCAGGATTGAAACATGCTATTTGCTGAATATTATACAGTTGTGGCTGAAATATTCTTTTGTCCTCCTACTCAGAAGCCTTTAAACTATAGTGTTCATCACTCAAAGATCTCAAAGGGTGTTGCCTGTGACTCTTCCAGGGATCTGAATGACACAGGAATGATCCTTACACTGATCTGGTTCTTTCAGTCAGTAGTAAGAAGATGGTCTGCAGCAGCACGTGTGAGGTATGGACATCAAGGTGGAGAAGGACAAGAATTATGGAATTATTTTAGAAAGCATGCTATCCAAGGCCTCAGTACTCTATGGCCTGCACAAAGATTTTTTTTTTATGGGAGGTAAATGAGATCAGCCTGCAGCCATTTTCCTCCTGGAAAAATCTTTAAAGGGTTGCTTTAAGCCTGAGGATGGTGTAACACTTGCTCTGCAGACTGTGGGATTGCTCTATGGGACATCTACCCATCTGACACCAAGGAGTAGAAAGCACAAACAAATCCTATGGGGCTTCCTAATTCTTGAATCCAGTCCCAAGAAATTGTAGAGAATCATGAACAAATATCTAATCAAGAAATGTCTGTTCAACCCACAACAGGCCACAAAACATCTCCCTAAATTCTTTACAGGGCTATGACCTGGACTAAAATACAAAAAACCACAACTAAGTTGTGCTTCAGGAAAAGGTCAAGGAAAAATTCCCAGGTTCTTGCAATGACAGAAACTGCCTCGATGAAATATTAGATGATCCTGGCAAGTGGAGTTTCCTCATCTTGCAGATCAGGGCAAAAATCTTCTAGCACTCTCGTCATGCCAGGGGAAAAATTCCCCATCTCTGACTGAATTAACTGTGAGCACATGGACAGGGCACACAAATCCAAGATGTCAGTGACACCTGACTCCATGCCACCAAGACATGAATACACCAGTGCACCCACTGCATCACGTTGGGAGCAATGTCTGATCTTCTGTGCTTCAGAATGATGGAAACTGCTTCTCTCTCCAAAGCTGGCTATACATCATTCATTGGAGGAACTATGTTCGTTGTGCCTACTCTTCCTTGAGACTATCTTCTAGTTTGTCTAAGTGAGTTTTTTCTTAGGGGAAAGGTTTTTCCCTCTTTCTGCCTTCTATAGGTGGTCACTTGCTTTGCCTTGAACAGCTTGTGTATGCCAGAAGGTACTGAATATAGGATCAAGCTCTAGAAAAAGCAAAAGCAAATGTAGACAAGAAGTCAGTAACATCTGTGCTGTAAGACAGTGTTAGAACTGGGTGTTATTTAATCCACTGGCACCTGTCTTTGTTTTGCAAGCCTATTCTCCTGGGCACGCCAGAAGTGGAGTAATTCTTTCATAAGATGTCCGTCTAGAGACAGGCTGAGCTCACTCTGCCATTTGAAATGCCAGTGCTCTGGGTGTACACATGTGTAAACATGTATGCATGTGTGTGTATGTGGTTTTATATATTTCAAATTCTATTCTTAAAATGCTCTCCTCAGTGTGATTTATAAATGGTTTTATAACCAAGATCACATCATTCCAGAATATGATGGAGCAGCAGAGACATTACAGTGGACCTGCAGCAGAATTCAACTAACATTCTTGTTGAACCTCACAGAGGGCCCAGGACGAGTAGTAGGAGACCGTCTGCATAAATTGTGCTGAATTGTGACTGAGACACAAAAAGTCCTTCCTAAAGCTGTGACAGCAGTAAAGCTCATCAACTTTTCAGCAGTGATTTTGGTGCAGATATCTGGTATTTCTCATCCATTCCTCAGTGGACAGAGGCAGACAGACTTCTTTTCAGACATCTTGAGAAAAACTCTAGATTCATAAATTCACAAGACGCTTTCCCTCTTGTTCTGAAAGTTTCCTAGATTTTTCTGGTGAGGCAGCTATGCATGCTCTGAAGTGCCCAATTATGGACTACAAGGTCCCTTCTCAGTCAGGTTATGGGTAGATAGTCCTTTAAGTTAACTTATAGCTGTGACTACTACTGGCAATAAGGGCGCCCACTTTTTGTATAATGACATCTGGTAAGAGATCTCTTGGGAACTGGCTGGTATCTCAGCACATGTTTCAGGGAGATGCCCTAGCCAGTGAGCGCCTCACTACCTTGCAAAGAGCATTCTTTATGCCTTCTATTAACATTGTGCTGCTGTGCGCTTGAAGGAACAAACATCATGGGACCTGAAGGAGAATAACCAGTTTGTCTTTAATTTGGGGGTTAGGACACTCAGCTGGGCAGAAAGAAAGTCTTTGGTTCTGGTCCCTCCTAGAGCTCCTAGAGCTCCTTCAGTTACTTAAAAAACCAGACTGATGCTGCTCTACTATAAAATGCCTGCACATTTCAGGGAATAGGTTCTGTATCCCCTTCTGCCCATCACAGGTGAGAGCCAAATTCCATTTGATCTGCTCACCTTCTGACCCATAGCTCTTGTATTCCTGAATCCAGCTGTCATAGAGGTTGGACATAGACAACTAGTTTGGATGCCTTTCTAAGAGGGTAGGTACAGCATCAAACCTTTGCAACCTGATGAAAGGCCTCAGAAACAGGAGGCGCTCTTCTTGCGTGAGTTGTACAAAGGTGTGTTGAGTACATGTGGAGGACCCATGTGCCTCTGTCCTGCAGCGCTGCTCCACTGGTCACGTCTCCTTGGAGGAGGGCTGGATTCCAAGCAGGTACCCAGTACTTCTCCCTGGTTCCCTGTCCTGGAGGAGCGAGGCAGACCTCTGACACTGACATCTGACAGACTTGCTCTGGAGGTCTGATTGGAATTTACTCTGTGGAATAAGAAAATTAGCTGCTTACTTCAGGAAGGCTGAATTATCTTCTTCTCCCTCTTTTCTCTCAGATTAAGTGGTTACATTTTGATGCATTTGTGGCCAAAATAAAAAGAGCTGGACTGGAGCCAGTATAACACTGCTTGCAGTGCTGTAGTCAAAACCACAGAGGAGAAACTTTTGTGTCATGTTCTCCTGAAACCACATCACTAGTATCACTTATTGCTATTTCTAATCAATTCAAATGAACAAAAAATTGTGTAAGCTTTTAAGATTTTGCAGGTAGTTCCACAACACTGTTAATTCTTGCCCACTACCTGGGCAAGCACCTACTTACCTAGGAACATGATAAAGCTTTATCCTCCCCCTGCAAAGTAATGGGAAAGGAAAAAAAGAAAAGGAGGGGCAATGCAGATCTTTCTTCTGAAGAAAGCTGTTTTTCATGAAAGACATTTGATATCTTTTGTGGTAGACAGAGAACAGGATTTCCATCATGAAAAAAAAAAGATATTCTAATTTTTTTTTTTTTTCATTCTAATTCTGACACTTTGGATATTTTTAATGAAAAAACAGAAGAACTCACATTACTTGAAAGATGCTTTGGCCTATTGAGTACTGAAGATGAAGCAGTACGAGAGATGTTTATTCATAAAGGAGAAGGATATATCTACAAAAACAGTTGTCATCTCTGTTGCCAACCTGATCTGCATTTGCAAATTGTACCAGATCTTCAGACCTTTACATTTGCATTGGTCCCAGAAAGCTATTTCTTTTCTAAAGGGCTGTGTAGTTTTATATGTTTCCACTAATATTGCTGTAAAGCTGTCTTTTCTTACTGGAAACTTTCATGTGTAGGCTGAGGAATTTGACCTTAACTCACAGAAAATTGTCTTCTGAAATGCAGAGGTTGGGAAAAGAACCTGTTGTGAAACTCAAGCCTGTTAGTATTCTTGGGCATAATTCATGAAGATTGAAGAGAGAGGCTTTCAAAAAGAAACTCTAATGTTATGAATAATTATAGCTTTGAACTTAGGGGAGGCTGGAAATTCACTGTTAAGCAGCCTGAGATGCTTCTTAGTAGTCACTATTATACAGCTGTAGAAATTGGGCTGGTACCCAGATAACAAATGGAAATTTCATTCTGATTTCTGAAGGTACTGTGTAATTCATTCTTTCTGACAGTCCCTACACCTGGAAATTCTGTTCAAAGATAATTTTCCTTTGGCTTCTAATTTCCCGAACTGTTCATAAAACACAGAATTGTGCAGAAGCTTTAGAAGTTAAGTTTGCAAAATATTAACCTATAAAACTACCTTGAAAGTCCTGCAGTCTTCTAAACATATGCATCCTCCTGGTAAAATAGAGGTTGGTGGCTTTCAGTATTTGATAAATGTTGTGTTTTTAGAGTGCATGGCCTGACACATGTAAAAATTACTGTTGGCTTTATGACATTTCTTGAGAAATGGTAGCAATGTTCATATCTCTTTTCTTGTCAGCTGAAAACTGATACCAAGCTAATGATAAATTTACTGTTGATGGATCTCTGTGGGATTAGAATGTCATGCCCAGACACCCTAAATGGAAAGTCTCATATGAGCCCAATAAGGTGGAGCTGGGAAATATGCAGAACACAAACAAAACCAAGAGAGTGGTTCTGCTTTCCTCAACAGCTAAGTACCTGTGGCTGTTACAAATAACATTTTCTGGATACAGTTTATACCACCCCAGGAACAATTTAGATTTTTCTGCAAATTGGAAGAGCTATAGAAAAAGTATGAACAAGGCCCTATAGGTATGCCAGGACAAAAGACTATATAGAAGCCACTGAATTAAGCATGCTGTGCATATGATTGTAGAAGCCACAACTCAGCGAGGCACCTGGTTCCTTCCTTGTCTCTGTTCCTGTCCAGTGAGCTGATGAAATGTCAGTTTTGGAATTGTTTTCTGTGGATGCTGTGAGATTTCACATGATAATACAATGAAATATTAGAGACAAGCAAATCATGGCTAAGCATCTTCACATGAGATTGACACCTGCCCTCCACATCCTTCAGGATGTCAGTATTGGTTATGTACTTGAGAACAAAGCACTGGCCTGTGCCAGAGTAAAACTGGTGTACTGGAATAAAACTGGCCAACCTCTTTAGAAACCAGGCAGGTATATACTTTTTCAAATCCATTTCCTTGGGAGATTTAGTTGTCTTAATAAGCACAACTGGCCTTTCAGCTGTGGAGAAATGATGTGTTGTTGGAAAGCTGCTATTCTTGCCCTTTCCAACAGCCTGTGTCACAGGCAAAGCCCTATCCCTTTTCAGCAGCAATGTCTGTGGTAGGTGCAGTGGCAGCTGTGTGCCAGAAAGCAGATCTTGACCTTTCTGTTTGTGAAAAATGAATTGAATTGTGCTTACTTCAAGTTTCTGGCAATGAGCATTAGCCCAGCAAGAGCAGAGTGGACCTGAAGATGTATTTTAAAAGGAAAGTAAAATGTAATGAGTTTATTTAGAAGCAAATATATGTGCATGCATATGTGGGCATATCTCTCTCTATCCAGGGGAGGAGAGACTTTCCTGCCACACTGTAATGTCAGAAAATATCATGAGGGCACAGTATATTGAAGTCACGTGGGTTTTAGGCAATGCATCTTGGAATGAGAATTTTGCACCATAGGTATAAGAAAAATACTTCTCTGCCTTTGCTATTGCTCTGAGATAACTGCTAGTAAATGCTGGTGACCTTTCAGAGAAAGGACAACCTTTTGTGACTAAAGGAAGGATGAAAAAGAATGTTGTAATATATTGGCCACACTGCTAAGGCAAAGAGGAAGTGAATGGTGGAGGTATGTCCATGTCAGAATACTGACCTAGAATGAAATGAAGGTATATCCGAAAGGGTGGAGGTACAGCTTTCTTTTTTCCTCACCTTTTAAAAAATTGTTTTGTTTCCAAATGTTATACAAAGCTTAGCCGAGGCTGTAACCTGAAATAGCTAAGAACAAATCTCCCCCTGTGAAGAAATAGTTTTTCTTTGCTGGAGCAGGTGTGTTGAGAACCCTGTCAGATGCTCGTACATCAGGAACTGTGAAGGGACTGAGAAAAAGTGTTTCCCAGACTGCAAGGAGACAGTTAAAGAGAATGAGCTTTGTACAGGTGTCTCAGAGGGAACATAATAAAGAAAAGGGAAGAACTGGTCTTTTTCCAAAATCTGCAAGTCATTGGCATCAATTTTTCTGGGCCCAGTGTATGATGATACATTTGTTTCTGCCTTGCATATAAGGACATTTTCAAAAGATGTTTAAAGAGAACTTATTAACAGGCTTTATGCACCTGAGTTTGCAAGCCGTATTCAGGAATAGTGTAGGAGATCTGGGGCATTCCCTGCTTGTGTACTACAGGGAGCTTTTGTCCTGTGCTGTGTATATGGGAGAAGGAGTCCCAGAGAGAGGAAAAGGGATTAAAAGCAGGTGCACCAAAGAAAGTATTGTGAGGCTGCATGAGTGATGGCAGTAATATTTTAGAGGAAAGCAGTAAAAAAAAAAAAAAAAAAGAAATGAAAAGAGTTAGAGAGTGATTCACGTGAGTTCCCTAGCTTTAGTAAAATAATCTCAGATGCAGGAATGGCTTTATTCCCTGGACATACCCCTTTTCTGTACAAAGTCTTCTATAATGAAAGTGGATTTTCTTTGAAAAAATTTGTTTTTAGAATTTGAAAGAAAAAGAATGGTTCTAACTGGGAAAGAAAATGAAAAGCAGCAAGCCATTGTCAAGGTTAACAAATGTGGGACGTGACACTGAATCTCCAACTTGAGGTAAATACCATGGAAGCATTTTATTTTTGACTAGCTCAAAAGCACACCAGCCTCTGTGCTGACCAAGGGAAGAATGTGATGTTTGTGGCACATCCCTGCAGGGAGCAACAGAAATGGCTGAATACTCCCCATGGACTTTCTAATATCACATGCAGTACACTGGGGAGAACAGCCTTTCTAGAGACATTGTCTTTTACATGGAGACGTGACAAATACCTTCCTTGGAACTTGTGGCAAAGTCACAACTGGGTCCTGATATAGTAGAAGACTTGAAGTGAGCAAAAGGAAAAAACAGGAGGTAGAGATGTTACCTGACATATAGGGAAACCTCTAACTGTCTTGCAGAGATTGGTAGCCTTTCTAACTACCTCTGTGTTACTGAAGCAAACCATCAAGCTGCCTCTGAGGGCAGGAAATTCTTGCCCAGGCTATACAGTTGATGTGACCATCAGATATGTTGGGTGATTGATGACTGCTCAAGGTCTTTTTGTAAATTGGCCTTGTATCCTGGATGGTAGAAAGAATAAGTTTGACAGTTACTGTGATTTTTTTAAACTGCATTCCTTGTCAGCAGTCAGACCTCTGCAGATTGCTTTCTGATCCTACTGAACAGCATGTCAAATATATTGTTATTTTATGAGCATCTTGCCTTCCCCTCTACCCTCCCAATTCCAAAAGTTTCTGGGAAGTGTGAGGCTCATGAGCAGAGTGCTAATATACCCCATAAATTGTGTTGATGTCAGTACAGTGCTTGAGCATGCCCAGGGGAGAAGGTTTTACAGCCCCTACCAAAATCCTTTGCTCTACATCAGGCATGATACCTGCCATAATGACCATTCTAAGTTGCAATTTATTGTTAGCTGCCATTCACTTATATTTAATTTGTAGCAGGGCTCAGAGGCTAACAGTTAAGAGGATAGCTGAATCTCAATAGACCAATGCTCACCAACTTCTTGTGGAGTCTGAGCAAGCCCCTGCAGTCTGCACCTGTGTCCTGGTTTTGGCTGGGATAGAGTTATTTTTCTTCCTAGTAGCTGGCATAGTGCTGTGGTTTGGATTTAGTGTAAGAATGTTGATAACACACTGATGGTTTAGTTGTTGCTAAGTACTGCTTATGCTAGTCAAGGACTTTTCAGCTTCCCATGCTCTGCCAGGTGCACAAGAAACTGGGAGGGGGCACAGCCAGAAGAGTTGATCCAAACTGACCAAAGGGTTATTCCATACCACATGACGTCATGCTCAGTATATAAACTGGGGGGGGGTTGGCCAGGGAGCAGCGATCGCTGCTCGGGAACTGTCTGGGTATTGGTCAGCGGGTGGTGAGCAATTGCATTGTGCATCACTTGCTTTGTATATTATGATGATGATGACATGATGATGATGATGGCAGTCTCCAAGGTGAAGGGCTCGGGAGCAGACACTCGCACCGGGGCACCCTTGCTAAGGCGGCAAAAAAGCCCAGGGCGAGAGCGGGCAGCCCAGCCCCCAGCCTAGAGCGGGAAAGGGCGAGCTGCTGACGTGGGGCAGCTCTGACGCAGCGTGGGCGGGGCCAGGAGTGACGGCGGCCAAACCCCCACACCTATAAAAGCAGCCCCCAGGGAGCGCGAGCGACTAGGACGGGCAAACAGGGTGTGGCGCATCAGTTGGCGCCGTCAGGGCGTGTGGGCAAGGCCGAGTGCCCCCGCTCCTAGCTCAAGAGGCAGGTTCGGTAAGTTCAGCTGGTGAGAGGGAGCCTAGGCACGGCCATGGTGCCCACCCGGCAGAAGGCTGTATCCTCTGCACCAGCCAGAAAGGCTGTGTCTACCCAGACTGAGCTCCCAGGGAAACACGCAGCCGTCCAGGTCTCCGGCTGCAGGGAGTGCCACCAGCTTGCTCTGGGAACAGATGGCAGTGGAGGGAACAGCTGTGTGCACTGTGACCAGGTGGACTATCTACTTGGCCTGGTGGCAGAGCTAAGAGAGGAAGTAGACTGGCTATGGAGCATCAGGGAGTCTGAGCAAGAGATAGACTGGTGGAACCACACTCTGACCTCCCAGAAACCTGACCAGGGACAGCCTCCAGAGAAAGCCTGTGACCAAAGGGAGCCAGTATCCTCCCCCCACCAAGATGTAGGCAGGGTCTTAGAGGGAAGCGGTGAGTGGAAAGAAGTCCACAATCGGGGCAGCAAGCAAACCCTTTTTTTGCCCACCATGACTCCCCAGGTGCCTATGCACAATAGGTATGAGGCTCTAGATGTGGGCGACCAGTCAGTGGAGGATGTGGGTGTTGATCCATCACCACTAGAGGAGTCACCAAGACCACAAAGACCTATCCCCCATATTACTACCACCTCCACAAGGAAGAAAAGATGGGTCATAGTTGTAGGAGATTCCCTTCTGAGGGGAACAGAGGGTCCAATATACTGAGTGGACCCTCCTCATAGGGAAGTCTGCTGCCTCCCAGGACCCCTGGTCAGAGATATCACCAGGAGACTTCCCAGCCTGGTATGGCCCTCAGACTACTACCCCTTACTGCTCTTCCATGTGGGTGGTGACGAAGTTGCAGTGCGCAGCCCAAGGGTGATTAAAAGAGACTTCAGGGCCTTGGGACGGTTGGTGAGGGAATCTGGGGCACAGGTTATCTTTTCCTTCCTCCTTCCAGTTGTGGGAGGTGACATTGGTAGGAACAGGCAGACTCAATCTCTTAATACATGGCTCGTGCCACCATCACAACTTTGGTTTTTTTGACAATGGGATGGCCTACACGAGCACCAGGCTCACTGGTGTCAAATGGGAGCCACCTTTCTCAAAGGGGAAAGAGGGTCTTTGCTCAGGAGCTTGCGGGAGTCATTGACAGGGCTTTAAACTAGATGTGAAGGGGGAGGGGGAACATACCAGGCTTGCCTGTGACAAGCTGTGGGATGGTATGCAACGATTAGAGGGATGGGGTGCTACTATGAGCCCTCAGCCTGTTGCCCAGAGGCATGCTGGGGACACTGCAGCATGGTCGAAGTCTTGCAGAGATGAGCTGGGGGCTCGTGAGATAGTAGGAAGTAACAAGGAAACCTCCGTGAAATACCTCAAGGGAAACAAGGGATGTTCTACTAAGAAGGCGACACGGCCAACAGCCCAGATGAAATGCCTCTACACGAATGCACACAGCGTGGGGGACAAACAGGAGGAGTTGGAAGCTGCTGTGCTACTAGACAGCTACGACCTGATTGCCGTAACCGAAACCTGGTGGGACAAATCCCACGACTGGAATGTGGCTATTGATGGCTACAGGCTCTTCAGAAGGGACAGGCGAGGAAGGAGGGGCAGAGGCATTGCCCTCTACGTAAAGAAATCTTTATGTAGTGTGTGAAGTGTGAAGAGCTGTCCCTGAAGAATAGCCATGAGCACGTCGAAAGCTTATGGGTAAGAGTCAGAGACAGAGGCAACAAAGGGAACCTTGTGGTTGGTGTCTACTACAGGCCGCCTGATCAAGGGGAACCTGCTGACGAAGCCTTCTTCCTCCAGCTCCGGGAGGCTTCGCGCTTGCAGACTCTTGTCCTGCTGGGGGACTTCAACCACCCCGACATTTGCTGGAAAAGTAACATGGTGAGCTGTAGGCGATCCAGGAGATTCCTGGAATGCATAGATGACAACTTCCTAAGCCAGGTAATAGACACACTTACCCGAGGGGACGCAATACTGGATCTGGTGGTCACCAATGCAAGTGAGCTCATTGGTGATGTCAAGACTGGAGGCAGCTTGGGCTGCAGTGATCATGCATTGGTGGAGTTCATGCTCCTGAGGGACATGGGAAAAGTGAGGAGTACAGTCAGGACCCTAAATTATAGGAAAGCAAACTTCCAGCTCTTCAAGGAGTTAGTCAGAAGGACCCCCTGGGAGACGGTCCTCAGGGACAGGGGAATGGAACAGAGCTGGCAGATCTTTAAGGACACCTTCCATAGAGCACAAGAGCTCTCAGTCCCCAAGTGTAAAAAATCAGGCAAGGATGGGAAGAGACCAGCATGGCTGAGTCGAGACCTGCTGGTCAAACTAAAGAGCAAGAGGGAACTGCACAGGCAGTGGAAGCAGGGACAGGTGTCCTGGGGGGAATACAGGGAAATGGCCTGGTTGTGTAGGGAGGAGGTCAGGAAGGCCAAGGTGAGGATGGAGCTGAATTTGGCAAGGCATGTAAACAATAACAAGAAGGGCTTCTACAGGTATATCAGCCAGAAAAGGAAGGTTAAATAAAGCATACCCCCCATGATGAATAAGAAAGGGGAACTTGTATCAACGGACGAGGAGAAGGCTGAGGTACTCAACAACTTCTTTGCCTCAGTCTTCACCAGCAACCTCTCTCCTCACCCCTCCCAAATTGATGGACCGCAAGATGGGGACCAGGGGGGTAAAGCCCCTCCCACTGTAAGGGAAGATCAGGTTCAAGACCACCTGAGGAACCTGAATGTACACAAGTCTATGGGACCTGATGAGATGCACCCCAGAGTCCTGAGGGAATTGGCTGATGTAGTTGCCAAGCCACTCTCCATGATATTTGAAAAGTCATGGCAGTCAGGTGAAGTCCCTGCTGACTGGAAGAAGGGGAATGTTGTGCCCATTTTTAAAAAGGGAAGAAAGGAGGACCCTGGGAACTACTGACCTGTCAGCCTCACCTCTGTGCCTGGGAAGATCATGGAACAGATCCTCCTAGAAGATATGCTCAAGCACATGGAGGACAGGGAGGTGATTCGAGACAGCCAGCACAGCTTCACCAAGGGCAAGTCCTGCCTGACCAACCTAGTGGCTTTCTATGAAGGAGTAACTGCATCAGTGGACAAGGGAAAAGCAATGGATGTCATGTACTTGGATTTCTATAAAGTGTTCGACACAGTCCCCCCCAACATCCTTCTCTCTAAATTGGAGAGATATGGGTTTGATGGGTGGACGGTTCGATGGATAAGGAATTGGTTGGATGGTCACATCCAGAGGGTCGTGGTCAATGGCTCGATGTCCACATGGAGACCGGTAACAAGTGGGGTCCCTCAGGGGTCCGTACTAGTACCTTTGCTATTTAACATCTTCATCAATGACATAGACAGTGGGATCGAGTGCACCCTCAGCAAGTTTGCAGATGACACCAAGCTGAGTGGTGTGGTTGACACACCAGGAGGACAATGTCATCCAGAGGGACCTGGACAAGCTGGAGAGGTGGGCCTCTGTGAACTTCATGAGGTTCAACAAGGCCAAGTGCAAGGTCCTGCACCTGGGACAGGGCAACCCCCGGTATCAGTACAGGTTGGGGGATGAAGAGATTGAGAGCAGCCCTGCGGAGAAGGACTTGGGGGTACTGGTAGATGAAAAGCTGGACATGAGCCGGCAATGTGTGTTTGCAGCCCAGAAAGCCATCCGTATCCTGGGCTGCATCAAAAGAAGCGTGGCCAGCAGGTCGAGGGAGGTGATTCTGCCCCTCTACTCTGCTCTGGTGAGACCTCATCTGGAGTGCTGCGTCCAGCTCTGGGGCCCTCAGCACAAGAAGGACATGGACATGTTGGAGCGGGCCCAGAGGAGGGCCACCAAAATGATCCGAGGGCTGGAACACCTCTCCTATGAGGCCAGGCTGAGGGAGTTGGGATTGTTCAGCCTGGAGAAGAGAAGGCTGCGAGGAGACTTATTGCGACCTTCCAGTACTTAAAGGGGGCCTACAGGAAAGATGGGGAGAATCTTTTTAACAAGGCCTGTTGTGACAGGACAAGGAATAACGGATTTAAACTAAAGAAGAATAGATTTAGACTGGATGTAAGGAAGAAATTTTTTACAGTGAGGGTGGTGAAGCACTGGAAGAGGTTGCCCAGAGAGGTGGTAGATGCCCCCTCCCTGGCAACATTCAAGGTCAGGTTGGATGGTGCTCTGAGTAACCTGATCTGGTTAAAGCTGTCCTTGCTCGTGGCAGGGGGGTTGGACTAGATGACCTCTAAAGGTCCCTTCCAACCCAAAGCATTCTATGATTCTATGATAATGATTATTATTATTACTACTATCTTTATTATTATATTGTTATTATTTTCATTACTATTTTACTTTATTTCAATTATTAAACTGTTCTTATCTCAACCCAGGAGTTTTTCGCACTCTTACTCCTCCAATCCTCTTCCCCATCCCATTGGGGTAGGGGGAGTGAGCGAGGGGCTGCGTGGTGCTTAGTTGCTGGCTGGGGCTAAACCATGACAACCTGCAACTCAGGTGTGCTGGTCACAAGTTGCCCTGAGTACTGGTTTCATCCTTCTCTAAGTTATTCCTACCAGCTGAACCAAGACTACACAAGATGAAAGGGTTAAGCACATTAGTACTCTGCACCAAAACAACCGTCTTTTACATGCCTGGCTCTGGGAAACAGTCCGAAATCCTTGGAATGCTGAGTAGGAGCATGACGGAAATAACACTCCATGCATGCCTTGTTCTTATTAAGCATAAGACTCCAGCAAACCTCAGAGAATGAGCATGAGGGATCATTATAAAAACCTGGTCTATCTGTCCTAATGTAATATATGAAATTAATACATGTGTGTGGTGGGTTGGCCCTGGCTGGATGCCAGGTGCCTACCAAAGCCACTCTGTCACTCCCCCTCCTCAGCTGGACAGGGGAGAGAAAATATAACGAAAGGCTTGTGGGATGAGATAAGGACAGGGAGAGATCATTCACCAATCAGTGTCACAGGCCAAACAGACTCAACTTGGGGAAATTAGTTTAATTTCTTATGCATCAAATTAGACTAAGGTAATAAGATAATAAAACCTAAATCTTAAAACACCTTCCCTCCACCCCCCTCTTCTTCCTGGGCTTAACTTTACTCCCAGTTTCTCTACCTCCTTCCCCTCAGTGGTGCAGGGGGACCGGGAATGGAGGTTGTGGTGAGTTCATCACGCATTGTCTCTGCTGCTCCTTCCTCCTCAGGGGAGGACTCATCACACTCTTCCCCTGCTCCAGCATGGGGTTCCACCCACGGGAGACAGTCCTCCATGAAATTCTACAACATGGGTCCTTCCCATGGGCTGCAGTTCTTCATGAACTGCTCCAGCGTGGGTCCCTCCCATGGGGTCACAAGCCCTGCCAGCAAACCTGCTCCAGCATGGGCTCCTCTCTCCCCATGGGTCCACAGGTCCTGCCAGGAGCCTGCTCCAGCACGGGCTTCCCACCGGGTCACAGCCTCCTTCAGGCACATCCACCTGCTCCGGCGTGGGGTCCTCCCCGGGTGCAGGTGGATCTCTGCTCCCCTGTGGACCTCCATGGGCTGCAGGGGCACAGCTGCCGCACCGTGGGCTGCACCAGGGGCTGCAGGGGAATCTCTGTTCCAGTGCCTGGAGCACCTCCTCCCCCTCCTTCTTCACTGACCTGGTGTCTGCAGAGTCGTTTCTCTCACATGTTCTCACTCCTCTCTCCAGCTGCAGTTCTGCAGTTTTTTCCCCCCTTCTTAAATATGTTATCCCAGAGCTGCTACCACTGTTGCTGATGGGCTCAGCCTTGGCCAGCAGTGGGTCCATCTTGGAGCCGGCTGGCATTGGCTCTATTGGACATAGGGGAAGCTTCTAGCAGCTTCTCACAGAAGCCACCCCTGTAGCCCTCCTGCTACCAAAACCTTGCCATGCAAACCCAATACAACGTGCTTAAAATTTCTCTAACTGCCAAAGGAAGAGTTAAGCACCTGAGGATGAGATCCAGAAGTGGCAACATGCACCACTATTGTTTGACGGGTGCAATGGATAAATGTAAAGCAGTCCCAGCAGAAGGGGCCAGACCCAGAGCTACCCCATAGCTGGCTGTATAGAATCAAACTCACTTTGACTCTTCATTCAATTTGTTTACCAACATTTTCTTCCAGTGGAAAGAAAAGATATAAATGGGACATAAATGATTCTTGCTCCAAAGTCAAAAGAAACAGCCCCAGATTTCACAGTTTCCATGTAACGTCTTAAATATAAAGTGGGAATAACAGTAACTTCCTTAGCTCACACAGATTGCATACGATACGTAATGGATCCTGAGATCCACAGACTAAAATAATGGGAATCCTGAAAAAAAATCCCCTAGGCAGAGATGATGTTATTCATTGCACTGGGGTCTCGGTGTGAAGGGTACCATGTAAAGATGTAGGAAATGATGCTTTGTCCCCCAGGTCCCCGGTTATTGTCCTCCTCTAGTAGCTGTTAAGTGCAAGCCCAGTAGCCTGTTTGCATACTCTGTGATTGGTATCAATGTTTGTATTAGTATTCAAAAAACAACAAAGGGTGTGTTAAAAATAGCAGAGATGACAGAAAGAGGGCAATTACTTGGTTGTGTGAATAGGAAGGATAATATTAAGTTACTGTGTAATTAAGGTTAGATCAAGGTGAAATAAAGATAGCAAACAAGGAAAGTAAGGAAAGGTTACTCATTCTGGACCCAAACCTATCCCTACTGAATTTAATGACAGGTTTACACTGACCTCTGTGAAAGTGAGTAGGAGTAGACTTGAGGTTAATTTAGAGACATATTCATAAGGCAGTTTAGTGAAACTTGATAAGGTATAATAGAAAAAGAAACCACAGACAAATAAATAAATGGGAACTTATTGAACTGAGCTCATCTTGGAAGTGGTTTTATATGAACTGTTCTCTCACATCATGCTGTGTGCTTATTATGAGAGGTGAAATGCATGGTTTTGTTCCACATTAGATTATTTATGGACTTTCTTCAGAGCAAATTGTTTTCAAAAGGCCCGAACCTGTATGTGTTTTGCCACTAGTCAATCTTGGGCTGCAGGACTGCTTACCAGCAGGGTACCAGTGCTGTTTTCATGCTTGACTGCGAAACATTTGGGGCTTAAATCCCATCTTGTTTGCCGCTATCAGAAAAAGCTGCGTTCTTTTACTGAACAGGCATGGAAGTTATCGATTTCTCCTCTGTGTTCACAGGAACATTTGTTGGGCTGTTGCTGGGACTGCCTGAAATGGTTCAAGAAAATCACTTGTGAGACAGAGAAGGAAACTAATTAAAGCTTCAGAGAGGAAAAGGACTTAAATGATGAAAGATGGTGGTAAATTACTTAGCTAACAAATAGGTGCCTTGGAAATTGAAGTACAAATTAGGTTATCTAATTTTTCACCGCAAACCTAAGCAGTTCCATTAATATGATTTCCATCTTGTGATAATATTTCATGGTTCATCAGGAGCTTGCTGAGACATATTAAAGACAGCTGGCAACAATGGTAATACAAAGCACTTTTTTTCCAGGTAAGGTAATGAGGATTTTCCTAAGAAAAGGACCTTAAAAATGATGATGCTTTTATGTGTAGGTACATCCATACTACCAACGAACATAACACTGTATGCGTCCATCTGAATAAAGGATATGATGACAATTTAGACAAACAAGTTTGGTCCCTTTACCTTCATGTATGTTGCCCACATTGCCATGCAGGGCTGCACTGAGAAACGTGCGGTTGTGATGTACATTGGCCGTGCATCAGGTAGACTTCTTCTGGGACAGGAACCAGTGCTTTTGTCTCTAGACTGGCACTCTGCTGTACATGTTATGTTGTAGTACCAGTATAACTGCATTCCCCTTCTCCCTGGACACACTCTGAGCATCACTATTGAGCTCTTGCTGTTATTTTACTATGGTTAGGAACTGCAGATGGGAAGGTCAGCAGGAGGAGGAGGGGAGAGAATATCTAGCTACTGCTCAGAAGCCTTTACCAGCATCTTTTGCAAGGTATCAGGTCAGATTTTCCAGATTTCCCAGAAGTCCTCTTTGTGCCCACTAGCAATGCATAACACCACTCACTTGAAGCACACGCTGCAGTCACCAGTGCTTTGATTTTCTTACACATACATTGCCTTCACTATGTTTCAGCATTAATTCTGCAGTGAGGAAAATGCATATTACTCACAGCTGTCTGTAAGTTATCTCATTCCACCTGCCTGCACACTGATATTCAGCAACCTCATTTTATAATATACTTTTTTTTTCCCCCCTTCTTTAAAGCTTAATTTAAAATCTAGGAGTAACTGGGAGAGCTGTTGTGGCATTACGGGAGACTCTTATTTCTGTCAATTCCCAGAGCACCTTGCTACAACTCATTTTGTGGTTAGTGAAATGTGTATAGCGGCAGAGACAGAAGAACATGAACACGATTCTAATTTAAAACCAACAGTTTTTCAACAATAGCTATATGGAGTGCACATCTGACAAAGGAGGAGGGAAATATTCATTTTTCTTTTGAAGGGTGACTTCAACCTCCAAATGATTTCAACATGGTTTCAGATCTGGTCTCCCTTCCCCTCCCTGATTTTGCTCTAAATGATTACTCAATGAAGTCATCCAGCAGCAATATCAGTTGTTATTTTATAGTATCAGGTATGACAGCGTTCTGCTAGGGCAATGACAGCATGGCTGAGCCTGTCTGTGAGCTTTTTAATCAGACTACTGCATTTTACACCAAATGGAGCAGGTTGTAGGGCCTCCATGGTAGTTACAGTTAAGTGCAGCAGTCAGAGACTTTACAAATCTTAAGAGATGAATTCTAGCAGAGCAGTAGATAGTGTATCTCTCAACGCCAGCTGTTTCCTTGGCATTCTGTTTCAAGGGAAAATTAAAACCCATGATTATCTGCATTCAATCTATACCATAAGAATGATGATAAGATTAATGATCAAACCTGTGTTTCTGTATCAAGGGTGCCCCTGCTGTTTACGTGCCTACCTCCTACTTAGGATCCACAGTGATAGATGTAGCTGACTGACACAACCTCCAATTGCTTGAAATATGGTTCCCTGGCTGGTTCATGAATGTGATGCCCTGCTTGCTGAATCCTGTGTGATTTAGGCATCTATTTCTTACTTGTTTAAAAACCTGCAGGAATAATTTAATCCATATTAATGGTATCAGGCTATGGTCCCAAAGTGAACACTGAAGTTATAATTCAGTTTCAGGGCTCTGCTGCTCTTCATAAACCATGAGAATGAGGAAGGCTCTTTCAATTGAATGACTGTCTTATTCATTCAAATACCATGTAATTGATCTGTACTATGTGCTGTACTTTATGAAATGGTCCTTGGTTTTGGTGCTGTTAAAAGCTTTGCTTTGCTTTGTGGTCACTGTTTATTCAGTTATTTAGGCTCATTCCTCTCTCTTCATTACTGGTGCTGATTAAAAGGGCCTGCTTAGGAAAAGGAAGAGGCTATTGTCCTTTCTTTAGCCATTTTTTCTAATTGCTCTTTGTTTGTGGTGTGCATTAGGCCTGTTTTCCCATATATGGTTCTGTCTTTTTTTTGGTGGGAGGGTCTTTTGCCGCTCTGTTTCATGCCCAGTGTGGGACACAGGTGGGGGTTGAACACATGCTGGAGCGTTCCTGAAAAATTAAGATGTTTGGCAGAAACGTGTATTTGAAGTGACTCCTATCCAGACAGAGCAGGTAATTGCTTCGCCAAGGCCAGAGGCTCAAAAGGATTGGGAAGGGCATGGCTCACTTAATGAACTAAGTATCTCACAGTCACTCAATATCTCCACAACTTTGTATCTCATTGCCTGAGTCCCACAGGCCAGGGCAACCTGTGCCTGCATGCTCAGTGTCATACCCCTCTTTCAGGACACAGTGGGATGGTAAGGTATGGGCTACTCGTCATTTGGAGCTGTGTTAGGTCTGGGTATGCATCTGCCAGGAAGCTGGCTCTAGGGTGTCACTGCACATTCAGCTCCTCATGGAGAACAAGCAGCAGTCAATATTACATAAAGTGATCACAGCAGTAATAGTAATTAAGGAATACAGCACAAGGTTTCTTCTTCATTGTTATGGTAACTTTCTTTCCTGTGGCTAAAGGAAAGTGATAATGTCCTTTGGTTGGCTTAATTTTACAGTCCACCCTTAAAGTAATTAAAAAAAACCCCAAACCCAAACCAATTAATTTAGGAGCTTCTCTCTCATTAAGCCTATAGGATATAGGGTCAGGATACTCAGAGGTACTTAGGCTTTGAAACCCAGTGACTTGGATGGGAGGAGCTGCAGTTAAGCTACTTAAGGCAGATTTTGAGAATGCATTGTGGTGGTTTGACCCTGGCTGGGTGCCAAGCGCCCACCAAAGCCGCTCTAACAATCCCCTTCTCAACTGGACGGGGGAGAGAAAATATTACGAAAAAGCTCGTGGGTGGAGATAAGGACAGGGAGATCACTCAGCAGTTACTGTCATGGGCAAAACAGACTCAACTTGTGGAAAATCAGTTTAATTTATTACCAATCAAAACTGAGTAGGACAATGAGAAATAAACCCAAATCTTAAAACACCTTCCCCCTACCCCTCTCTTCTTCCCAGGCTCAACTTCACTCCCAATTTTTCTCTACCTCCTCCACCCAAGCCGCACAGGTGGATGGGGAGTGTGGTTTGCGGTGAGTTCATCACACGTTGTCTCTGCTGCTCCTTCCTCCTCAGGGGAGGACTCCTCACACTCTTCCCCTGCTCCAGCATGGGGTCCCACCCACGGGAGACAGTCCTCCATGAAATTCTACAACATGGGTCCTTCCCATGGGGTTTGGTCCTTCAGGAGCAGACTGCTCCAGCATTGATACCCCACGGGGTCTCAAGTCCTGCCAGCAAACCTGCTCCAGCATGGGGTCCTGTCTTTCCATGGGCCCACAGGTCCTGCCAGGAGCCTGCTCCAGCGTTGGCTTCCCACCGGGTCACAGCCTCCTTCAGGCACATCCACCTGCTCCTATGTGGGGTCGTCCATGGGCTGCAGGTGGATATCTGCTCCACCATGGACCTCCATGGGCTGCAGGGGCACAGCTGCCTCACCATGATCTTCACCACGGGCTGCAGGGGAATCTCTGTTCCAGTGCCTGGAGCACCTCCTCCCCCTCCTTCACTGACTATGGTGTCTGCTGAGTCGTTCCTCTCACATGTTCTCACTCCTCTCTCCAGCTGCAGTTTGTGTCGCAGTGGTTTTTTGGTTTTTTTTTTTTTCCCCTTCTTAAATATGTTATCCCAGAGCCGCTACCACTGTTGCTGATGGGCTTGGCCTTGACCAGTGGTGGGTCTGTCTTGGAGCCGGCTGGCATTGGCTCTATCGGACATAGGGGAAGCTTCTAGCAGCTTCTCACAGAAGCCACCCCTGTAGCCCTCCTGCTACCAAACCCTTGTTATGCAAACCCAATACATGCATCTAGATGCCTAAATATGCAGATAGTTTCCTGTTGCCTTTTGCAACAAGCACTGTGAAAGACTGTTCTGCAGGACCTAATTCTCCTTGATATATGCATCTGAAAATTTACTTTTAAAAATCTGCTTTGAGGCCCTTTTGAAAATGTTCCCCCAAGTGAATACCAATGGGCTGTAACTTGAGACTTTTAAATACAATATGGACTTTATGCTTCTGTGAAGGTACTGGGCTTGGCCATTGTGACACATGTATCAGGGATCTGATTCAGTTTGTCTGGTTTTGTCTTCCTAAGGTGTGTATGCTGTTGGGGAGGGAACTGGATAACTGGTGACACACTGAAAGTACATTTGTTCGTACATGTGAATGATTATTCATAGAACATTTTTGCTTCGTTGGCCAGCTCTGTCAAGTATCCACCCACTGACAATAAGCAGACTTAGAAATGCCATAAAAATAAGGGCTTGAATACTTAACACACTAAAGGCTTGATCCAGATCTTCTTTAATAACATTGCCTTCAAAGTCAGCCAACAAGAACATCACAGGGTTGGATTTCATGCCAATGTGGAACACAAGAACTAAAAAACCCCAGTGTACTGGTTATGAAAACCACAAGAAATGTGAAAAAGAAAATGTAATACATAGCACATCTATGATTTAAAAAGTGATTATTGTCGGTTTTGTGCTATTTCCATAAGATTTCTGAAGGCACATGCATTTGGGTAGATAAAGCATTTGTATGAATGAGGGTCTTTCCTTTAGGAGCAGCTCTGACCTTACATTTTCAGCAATTCAATGGCAAAAATTATTATTTTCTTCCTACTTCTTTTTGGGACCGTCCCCCCCCCCCCCCTTCACCTCATCACCTACTTCAAGATCCTCTTGCTGCTGTGCCTTGTAACTGTTAATCTTAATTTACTTTGCTGTACAGAAAAATTAACCTTCCAGGAGTGCACTTTTTTTAAAGTGTAGAGTAATTCCTTAGTACCATTGACACTTGTTGAACCGTCAATGGTTATATTGGGTGAGAAATGCTGATAGCGTCTGTACTTCATCTTCATATCAATGAGAGCCTGATGATCAATTTATTTTCTTTTCAAATACATTCTTTAATGGGTTACATTTTGTGTGGTTGACTATTCTGATAAAATCAATTTAATTAACTATCAAGATTTGACAGAACACATTCAGGCAGTGTCATTAATTTCAAAAGAGTAATAATTTCAATCAAAGACAAGTTGCCAACCATTCTAATGAGATATCTCAACATTAGCAGGATTTCATGCTAATGTTCAAAATGAGATATTTCAGGGTTTCTAACAAGTTATGATTTTAAACCAGATATTGTGTTAATACCAGGGTACACCATCACTATTTATTCACCAAGTCTTTAGCATTTAAAACAAATTCTTATGAGCTTCTGCATGCATAAGTTGGTTGGGAAAAGAGGGAAACAAATTATCCTTTGCTTAGCTTGTCATTCAGGAGCTTGTACCACCCAGTTACTGCAGGGACGCAGGCAATACCATTGCATACTTTGTGGGGTGCAGGTTCCCTATGAACAAATAAGCAGTGGTGTGTGCAGCTTACTAGAGTTTACATTGCTGTACTGTGCTATTTCTCTGTATTATTATAGAGGGAGGCTGAATATCAGCAGGATCTATTACAATACTGGATGATTAAAGTGTTTCTTGACTTTCCACAAGATTATAAATTCAGGATGAAGGAGGGGGAGGCATGAGAAAGCACAGAAAGAAAGGGAGAGGATTATGCTTCGGCAGCCTTCATGATAAAATAGTAGTAATTAGTTTCAGTAAAATCCCATAATAGTTTTTTTGCACTTTGCAGGAAACCAAGTGGCAGACAGATAAAACAAATTACTTTACTCAGGGCAATTAGCAAGCTATTACAAGGTTCTGCCTGTTTCCCCATGACTGCAAAGATCATGCCCTGTTTTTCCAAGAACTTTATGTTCCTGAAAATCTCATCCATTTTAAACCTATCATTGTGTGTACATACAGCTACTACATCTCTCGCAGCACAGCCCGTGTTGTAGCAGAGGGCCCAAGAGATGAGTTCTGTGACCACATTGAGGGGAGGGGGAATTTGTAATACTTACTGATTACTCATCTGGAATAAACCTCCAGTGTTATTATTGTGTGCATGACTGACAGGTGGTACAAAGAAGACATGGGTTTTATTGTCCTGCATTCAGTTACTGCACTAACAAATTTAAGTGAAAATGTGCACTGCAGATTTAAGTGTTCAGACTTTCATAGTTGATTTCTGAGAGTGACCCCATTGGAAAGGAAAGATGATTTCTTGGCAAAAGAGTACCAAGATTTCCAACTAATCAGAAACAGCTATGAAAAATTAGTTTTCAGAGTTTTTTCTTGTGGTTGAAAATGCTTTTCAAGTTTGTGTTTCAAGAAGGCACCTGTCTTGGTAAATTAAAGATTGGCTTCATGTAAGAGTAATTCAACCATTCAACAAAACAATGAAAAAAATAGTGGAACATGTATGGTACACAAAAATTACAGGTTTGAAATAACTATATTGAAGAATGCCCCTTAATGCGTGGTTAGCATTGTTTTACGGCTAAGTTTTAACAAAAATGATGAATATTGCAAAATATGAGGATCATCACATTTAAAAATGGGAAGTTTAATTTAGTTTTTTGAAGCGAAAGCCTTTTTTATTGCATTGAGACCAGGGGAATTATGCAGGTATAAAATGTAGGAACAGCATAGGAAGTAGTATTGTATTCTGTGGCAAGACTTTATCCAAGAGCAGCAGCTCTCCTGACAGATGCTGTCTGGCCACGATTTCAGTGAAGAATGAGAGTTTCATACCAGTTCCTGCAAGAACCTGAACTCCATTCCTAAGCTATAGACCACTAAGTATTAATAGCAAAAAACATTTTGCATTGTAATTAGGCTTTGTAGGATTCAACATACCTTTTTACTGAAAATTAATGGTTAAAATAAAAGCTTATTCTTGGTTATCATTTTTAGATGGTTTCAGCCTCCTCCTGTCTCTCACATCTGGACCTTCAAACCAGCTCTGTAATTTTGGGTTTGGCCAGCTGTCGCAAATGGAGGTTTGTGAATCCTGCTGATTATGTTAATTTATTGTGAATGAGTGACTTTACACAGTTTGATTTAGTAGCAGTTTAGAATTTACTTGTGACAAAATGCAGGATTTGATTGTGATATTTTAACAGCACTCAGTCATCAGTGATTAACAAAGTGATTAGACAAAATCGATCAAAACAGCGACTTAGTTACAGATTCTAAGATGGCAAGGTTCACTATTACTACATGGAAGTGCATAAAGGAAAATTAAGTTACACTGAGTTGGAATGATTCATAGAGAAATTGTATATACAGGGGATAAGGAGGACCCTCCCATTGAGTCATAAGGTTCAAAATAGACCCCCTTGCTTTCTAAAGTCCTTATCAGAGAGGAGTCTAGGTGCGGCTAGGTCCAGTCTTAGTCTCAGACTTGGTCAACAGTTTATGTGGATAAGGATAATGCAGCTGTATAAGACTCACTTTATAATTAAATCATACATCTACAGACTACTTAAATTGATTTACACATGCACACACGCAGACATGAATACATATATATATATACACAAAAGGTATGCCTGTTAAAGATTCCCCTTGAGTTCAGTGAAATATTCACGTCAAATGCCTTGGCATTTCTCAGTGTGCAAGTGTTGAGCCTCAAGGAGTGAAGGGTTTCAGCCCAGGCTCCACTGTTGGTCTTCAACAATGGACCCCCGGTTTTAGCAAGCTTTAAGAGTTTGCTAGCTCTGAGAGGTGTCCCACTCAGAGGGAGGTGATGTGCAGCCCACTGCAGTCCAGGAGAGCTCAAATGGCCTCACTTAGTACTGCTGTTTATAGGACAATGATTGGCTTTAGTCATCCATCAGAGCCACAATCTGAGTTGGTGATTACTGGAATTCTAGTAACCATGGTACTGCTCTTGTTTCAAGGCTGCCAGGTAACTAGTTGTTCTCGTTCCCCACCTTTGTTTCATTCCTGCCAGGGAACTAGTTGTTCTCAATCCCTGCTTCAACCAAGTAGGAGTTCTGGTACAATTAAGGGGCACCTAACTGACCATCTCACTACACAATGGTTGCAGTCTGGCAGGAGTTCCTGAAGTCATAAAGTGGTTGAAGAGAGAAAAGGTGCATGTGGGGATGCACCACCACACCAGCCAGCTGTTTTACACCAGAAATTACAGCTTGTGCAGCTAGGGTAAAACCTAGTGCTGGCATCCCAAAGAAGAAAATACACTGATATGAACTTGCATCTTTTCATAACTAATTTTATTGATATGATTTCTTCTAGGTTGTACCTCAGTTGAATTGTGTATGTTAAATGAGACCTTGTACAACAATTTGTTTATTCCCTCTGTCAGCCAGAGTGCAGGAAACTTACTGGTCTCTTAAGGCAGAGACCCCAATAATTGGGTCATTAAATGTTCAGATTTATTAGCAGCAGTCAGAAGGATAATTGAATTGTTTTAATCATGATCTCTTCCCATCACTCACTTTATCTTCCCACCAGTGATTAAGTTAGTGAGAAAAGAAAATAATATGATGGAGATATCTTGTTAGTGGAGGCTAATGGCACGTTGATGAACTTGACGAGATGGTAACAACACTCAGTCTGCTTGGATTGGGGTGGGGGGGAAACCTATGGCTGGACCTTGGACTGCAGGTGTTGACTCTAGTGAGTAGACTTCAAGAAGAAATAGATTTACTTTGGAAACTTTGTTTGAAGACCTTGGAAATTGCTATATTAGCAAAACCAATTTAGTCATTAACAGTCCAATTTTGCTGTTATCCCCTTGGTGAGTCGTTGATCCAAGAACAGAAAATGTGCTTAAAGGAAATGTGGGTGCTGTAACTGTCACTGTAATTTTTTAATGTTGTCTTCCAATGAAGCAGAATTTGTTACTGATTTCATGGGGAAATGTTATTACATTAATATCAGGACTTAATTGTGCACTTAGTAAAGAAAGGAGTAGCACTAATGTAGATTACTATGTCTTTCTCATAGAGTTGCTACTTAGTTACCAGAATAACCATGAAACTATGTTATTTCACAGCAATTATTACATGGTTAGTCTTCTGTGACTATTATGTCAAACTTTAACATTACTGTTGTTTTATCTGCTCTGTTATAGACAAAGCCTGAATTCATTTGTGGTCCTTGAGAGTGTCGTGATGGGTCTAACAAAACTCTGAGGCCTCTTAGTTGCCTTTATCCATGGCAAAGTAGTTCTGCCCCAAAACAGCAGAATTTGTGCTCCAAGTCCTGGTGTTACAGGCTTGGGGAATTCATAAGGGGAACATAAGATAAGAGCAGCGGCAGAATACCCTGTGCTAAACCCCAGGCCTCTAGGACTGGAAGCATCTGTATCCTAGTTTTCTTTGAGAAATAAAGTACTCTCTCCTTGACTTCAACGTAAAATACAAACACTATTAAAAACCACTTAAAGAAACAAGGTTCTTTACAACCTATGCACATCAAAATTGTGCTTTGGGTTTGTATGTGAGTGTTGCTAGAATAGGTATGTTAGGCTTGCAGCCTCTCCATACCTTTTTCTTACAAGGTCAGGAAATCCTGCATGGTCACAGTTGGTAGTTCCCTCAAAATATCGGTGTTTCCTTCCTCAGGACCATGCCAGGTAGTGGGGAGCTGAAGTCACTGCTTGCTGACGCACACCTCCAGCCTGGGTCTGAACATGGAGTTACCATCCTCATTAGCAACAGTTCTATATGCAGGTAAAGGGCTACAAAAACAGCTTTAAAATGTTTCTAAATGCCTTTTAAGGAAGGAAAAAAAAAGGGAAAGAAAACAGCTCACTACAGTTTACATGATTATTATCCCATGTGGCAATCAAATTTGGACCCTATTCTACTCCTTTGACCATATCAAAGCTTTTGTCATTAGAAGAGTGTACCTAGAAAGAGCTTGGGCTCCTGAACAGCCCAGCTGATTGACAAGTTTGTTAGCAGATATAAAAGAAATGTGAATAGAAATGATTTGTCTTTGATGCAGGAAAACACTTGGATTTTAATTGTGTAACACAGCCAAAAATCCTTTGGACTGAAATATACTCAGATGACAAGGGAGACCTGATAGATGCTTGAGAGGCTGTGATGTTCTGACCAAAATAATTTTACCAAGGTATTTATAAAGTCACTGTGATCCAAGTATTATTTTTAATGTGGAAATAATATGAATGTAAATTGAGGCGAAGCAAACTGTTCAAACTAAAATTCAGCAGTAGCATTGAGGCTATATGTCTTATGGGACATAAGCTTTACATGGATATGTGAATTTGTTTGTATGAATGATAAAGGGGCTAGTTTGAAAAATGATTCATTATATTATTCTCATTGATGACACCTTTATTGCCTATTGATCAACTTGTTCTGCCAGCTGGAAGATGGAAGTATAAATGTGCTGACACATTATAAGTTTGTGTTTGTTTAAAATGCAGTAACTAAGAATGTTAGTTTTGTCTTTTTATTCCTGACCAAGTAAGCATGTAATTCTCTGTATTAATTTTGATATAAATGTTCAGATATGCATCTGGTGAAAGTAACAAATACCCATTTAGTTCTGCCAAGTTTCTGGCCAACCTGATGGTCAACACTACTATTGTCACATAGGTGTCTTTCTGTTCCTGAACAGAACTTAAAGCAAGGCTATCTAAAAACTTCTGGTACTTCTTCAATAGAAAAAAATGAGGTTTTGACAGAAAAAGCATTTATAGCTTGAGAAAATAATGGAGACTTACAAGCTGAACAGACCTCACATGTGCAACAAGAAGCTCCCACAAACACATCCTCAACATCCAAGCCCCTGTGTCTCAATTTTGAATTGAAAAGATCTTCCATTAGTAACGATACTGCTCAGTCCCTGTGGGTCATTTACCTTTTAAAGTTCAACTCTAAAAAACTGACTCTGCAAAAATGGTCTCACAGGGATTTTGTGATAATTTTCAGTAATGAGAAACCTCATCTGCTCAATTCCTAAATAAAGCAATGATTTCTTTTCCTTCTATCAGCCAGTGTTACAGACATAGCTTGAGAAGATGAAAGTCAAGATGCATCCTTTCATACTCACAGTTTACTAACAATAATGCACTTATCTGGGCCTTAGCAATTCTATTTGTGGTGTGCAAGATGGATTAAAACCCATATCACTCCTCTGTAACATAATGGACTCTGCAGTGCTAACAAAAAGTAGGAAAGGTAATAAAAGTATATTTCAGCCTGTAAAGCAAACAGCTACTACTACTGAATACATACCAGGAGCAGATGGCTATAAGATGACATATAGTTTGCACAGACACTTTCAAAGAAAAAAAAAAAAAAAATCCTTTTTGGTCCTGATTTCCCCACTACATCCAAACAGCATTCAGTCACACAAAGGTGGCTGTGGCTTCCCCATGGAGGCTCAAGCTAAGGGTGCTAGAACATTTTCCATTAAAGCGTTGTTTTGTGAAGGAAAATGAAAGGATACATATAATGAAAAGCATCTGCATAGCTCAGAAATCTGTTATTGTTTTTAAAAAAATATGTCCCAAAGCTAAAATATTTTAGATGAAAAGATGAAGTATTTCTGTTGGGTGCAGTGCCCTGGGATCTTGTGGGATTTAATTTTGCTTCATTGTGTACCCTTTTTTCCCCACGCATTTACACTCTCAGTTAAACTACATCTCTCCTGCAGATAAGGAGTGCTCCTGGGAGACATTGCGCATCAGAGAAGAGGCAGTCTGGCTGGAAACCCAGGCAAGTAGGGGAGAATGGAAATTGGAGAAGTTTGAATCAAAGTTGCAGTGAGGCATTGCAACTGCATTTTCAAATTGTATTATTTCAGCTTTGACCACATTTTTTTCTAGGATGGATATTCACAGTCTTAGTTTTGTGAGGCAAGAAAGACTATAGACAGATGATAATGAAAAATCACTTCCTCTAATTTTTGGAGGGTGAGAAGGACAGGAAAAGCAAACAACATCTAATGAGCTCTAGCTAAGACAGCAGCTGCATCCTCTGGAGAGTTAAGACCATTGCCCCAATTCTGCCCTGACACTCACCTGACTTGCCTGTCCTTGCATCCCTGGTATTCCTCCTTCATCCTGTTATTTTGAGGACGCATGAATATGTGACCATGAGGATTTGGGTTGAGGTAGGAGAAATTAATTTTTCCCCTGTGTCTTGATATTTCCACCAGTTGACTGAAATTGTTCACATTTTGGCAATTCTTGACTCCTAGGTTCCCAGACAGCAGTGACAGACTTCTCCTTCGCAATATTCCATCCAAGGTGTTGTGAAGAAGCAGGGAAAGTTTCAAACTTTTAAATTGGTTTTGTCTGGTTGTAAAAGAGCACTTAATGTTTGTATCTGTTAAATCTTTTTAATTATCAAGTAGTCCTGAGGGCACCTGGAAATTAAAGGATGATTGGAAGAAATAATAATGTGATGAGGATATTGGGGATACTATCCTTCAAAGTGTCAGTAATTAAAATTAATTAAGGTTCATTACTAGCATTGGGAGACTGTGAAGGGTGATGCTATAGGGAAATAATATGAGGGGTTATTTGAATTTTTTTTTCCTCACTGGCCGTTTGACTGTTACCAGAGAAACTTTGAAAAGTTTCTGATGAGCTGTTTTGTTTTTGAATCAGTAAGTATGTTTCGGGTGGGCTTCTTTTTGGTTGCTCCCCCCCCCCCTGCCCCCCCCCCCCCCCCCAGTAAAACCCAACTACTCAATAAAAAGTAGAAATAATTTTTAATTCTAAAAAAGGACAAAGGAATGCCTTATATTACTTTCTAATACTTTTAATACCCAGAAGACTCCTCCTCTGCATGTTTGCATTGTATGAAAGGAACAATAGGCAGTTCTATCAGTAGCATCTGATTTTACAAATATCCATGCTTACTTGCCTTTTAGACACAAATATATGGTCAGCTTAGCAGGCACTTATGAAAGCTCTGATGTACCTCTGATGTTTTCCTCCAATAACATATTTATAGAAAAACTTCCAGTCTTTTCATGAGGCCAGAGAGTATCTTAGTTAAGTGTGTGAGTAAGATTTTATTGTTTTATTCAAGGAGGCATGAGTCTTGCATGGTAAATTAGCCCTATATGTCCTTTCATCAAAAACTAATTCTATACTAGTTCATCCTCTGACAAGTTGTATTTATGGAGGAACTTAATATCCACTTAGTCTTCTGCTCCCTTTGATGCCATATGAATAAGCATTTGACAAGAAATGTGTTAAAAACATATTTTTATTTGTGTACAAACCCAAAATTTTACTTGAAACTGAATTTTTAAAAGCAATGTCACTTTTTTAAACCTATGGCTTTTATCCTTTTTTTGGTGACAAGTTACACCATTTGTGCTTTATAGCTAGACACACAAAGGAATTTATGCTGAACCTGGGAGCTCAGCTGGCATTTTAATTGTCTGTACCCAGAACTCAGAGCATCAAAGGTGCTCCATTGCTGCCACAGCCTGAAAGCACCTACTTTTTTTACATTTAAGTTTTCTTACTCCTAGTTGTGCCCATATGCACTTCTGCTTTCAGCAGCTATCTTTTTCTTTTGCGGAGGATAGAATAGGTGTTATTCCACCCACCGTGCCCATTGGCTTAATGTGTTTGCAGCACATACATCGTCAGTTATCCCTGAAATATGGGGAAGGCACAAGTATTTTCTGTTCTGCTCCATGCTCCTGCCTTGGGGACATCATGCGGTAGCTGAGATCAGAGAGCAGCCACAGAGGGCATGGATGGCTTCCCCGCTCTCAGTGTTTGAGGTTACATTGTCCATCTCTCAGGCACTGATTCTGCAGCAGTGTGATGGTTCTTCCGGGTGGTGGGGTGGTAGGTCAGTCCACCTTGTTGAAGCTATTCCCTTTTTCGTATAGTATAGTCACTGAGTCAGGCCTTGGGTATGAAAAAGAACATGACTACCCAGCACTGTCATGGGAATTGGGATGGATACCTACCTGCTCCATAGAAATGTTTGGAGTGATTGATTTCTGGTGTTAGAAGGATGCAGCTCTCCTCCTACCTCAGCAAGAGCCAGGATGACAGGACTAGAGGGCCACTTGGCCTCTTTCTCTGGAGGAATCAGTATTTAATTACTACATAAGAAGTGGAAGGGTTTTTTACAGAAAGGAAAAAGAATTCTCCTTCTGGAAATCCTCTAAAGTAATAGTGAGTAGGGTACTTTCTGGCACCTGATGTTTGAATCTGCTCAGCTGGAAGCAGGAGGTGGACCCAGGTCTCCTATGCAGTGATGTAACCATTGATTGGAAGGTCCAGTAATTTTTCCTCTGACAGTGGCTTGAGACACAGGAATAAACTGTTCTTGCTTTCTAGGAGGACCCTCTGGCCCTCATCCCCACATCTGTAGGCACCTGGGTCTTATTTCTCATGTCACCTAAGTTCCTGCAAGATCCACAGTGCCATCTCATCACCGTGGCTGAAGCTGTGACACTGGAAGGAGAGAGAGAAGAACTGGGCCAGAAAGAGAGGGAACAAGCTGGGCTGTGTCCTGCTGATTCTTGCTTAAGGTAGCACTTGCCATTACAACACATACTGTAACCACTGGATAAAATATGCAAGCAGATCCTGGCAAAGATTTGCTAGCCTGGTGGCTTAAGTCCAGGTGAGGGCCCCATTGCTGAGCTGGGAAGTCTCGCTCTGGCTTGTGATTCTCTTTCCACTGGGAAGGATTAAGCAGCTCCCCTGGAGGCAGGTTCCAAGCATTTCCAAGCTTCCTGCTAGGAAACCATGATCCAAGTCCTGGGCAGGCATGAAGTGTCCTAACTGCCCATGCTGTCTGCTTGTGGTGTCCTACCCAGACTCCGGGCTGGAGCAGCCAGCTGGGCACCCTGGGTACGGGAGCTTTCCTCTGTGGTGCAGCCTAAGGGACTGTGCTAGCTCTGATTACATGGAGCTACCTGGGTGTGGGGGCTCTTGTTGTGCTGGCCCCAAAATCTGGAGCCAGGAAGCATTAGACTCCTTACTCTGAGGAAATCACACCAGAGTTGCTCAAGGTTCACTTGGGTTTAGTAACATTTGCCTTAAACCCAGAATGCTTGAAATTTGAAATACTTGGTTATCAACAAACTGGTATTTTTTGACAAAACCTTGGTGGAAAAAAAATTCAGGCTAGCTCTGCTCATACTTCTAGAGAAAGCATTAACTATCACAGATAATGTAATAGGCAGAGAATTCACTGCACATTACTCAGGTATGTTACGTAATAAACAAAAGACATAGGTGCCCAAGTGGAAGGTTAATCTCTTTCACAGGTTTCTTCTATTTGGTTTCTTCTGGCTTTTATGATCACAGGCAAACAATTCAGCTTTGACTGTAAAATGTATCAGGCATCCTAAATCTATTTTTCATGTTTATCTGTAGTTAGTGGAGCATTTTTTCATGGGAACTAAAAGGCATCTGATAAGTTTAAGATAAAATAAATCCATATATATGTGTGTGCGCATATGTCTATGCAGAGCTGGAAGCTAATGTGAGTCTGAGTGAGAAAAAATCAAAGAAATACATTGTCAGAGATTCTCTGGCGGTGTAAATAGTCTGTGGCATCTAGGTTACTGCAAAGGACAAGAAGAATCAGATGGTTTCTCCCTCTGTGAGCAGACGAAATACAGAACTCTCTTATTTTCTCTCTCTTAAAAGTGTTTTAGATATCCTTATCTAAATCTACAGTAGTATTACTCAAAATGTAGGAAATAAGCAGAAGACATATAAGAAGGCTACATTGCATGTGTAGGTTTACAGCTTTCTGGGCTCACTATGACCCTTTGGAGAGGACCTAACTCATCTGTTACACATCTATACTTTAGAGATAAGAACTATTTTCCCCAAACCCTCAGATTGTTGCAATTCTAGTTATTAATAACTTTTTTCCAAAATAAATATGTATTTTTTTCTAGAACAAAGGCAAAATCTTTGACCATTAATTAAATATTATAACTAATTTTTGGTTTACTTCTTCATGGTCTCCTTTTTCCAGTGTATAGGCTTTGAATAACTTTACCCACGTTTCAGCTCTTTGAAAAATTGATTTAAAAAGACACATGCAATTACTTAGAATATGTGCATATGGAAATAGTCCTTGATAGCTAAAACACCACCATCTTAATATAATGGCATTTATATGCCGTGCGTTGGTAAGCTTAAAACAGAATATGCCACAAAATCTCTGTGGAAGGAGAAACCTTTTTTTATTGTTAAATTGATACTCATCCTTCAGTACTAATCACACATTCATCTTAAAGAAACCACACACAAACCCATGAAGTTCTGTATTACATGTGAATACACTAAGCAACCACCAAAGATCATAATTCTTAATGTTCTGCCTCTGCATCGTGTTTCCTTCTGAGGCGGTTTTGAGGTTAAAGCATCACATATATAAACAAAAGATGGGAATAGCAAGCAAGCAACCAAGCAGCAGGGGGATCCAGCCTCCTCAACACAGCCCGTTTCAGCAGCAGCCCCTTCCTCCGCAGCAGGACCCCTGTCCTCCCGCCTGAGCCAGGGCTGGGGCAGGGGCAGGCGGCGATGCTGTCTACCTAAGACAGATGCTTCAGCTTCAGGTGGACTGGATCCCTGCCCAACAGCCTGAGGAAATAGCTTCTTGATTACTCACCTTAAATATGAAATATTTACCATCGAGGTGGCATTCAGAATATGAAACCAGAAAACTCTGTAGACAACTGAGTACTCTGCCTGTAAATTACTATTCTAGGTAGCACATGGCTGTTGTAAAATTCCAGTATCTGTTTATGTAGGAAGCAAGAAATGCAATTATTATTTATGTGGTTCCAGGATCCTGTTTACATGATAAATTATAAATACACGTTATAAAACTGTTTACCATTCTCAGCTCTGTCAATTTGCATGCATATAGCTTAAATATATTGTAGATTAATTAATTCTTAAATATATATACAAAAAATATTTTATGTATTTTGGTTTACTTTCTTCATACTCAATGACTGCTGGTCCCCTGCTCTGTAAACATTGCACTTAGAGAGGGAGGCTGGAAGAACCCAGAAGGAATATTACTTGGTTGAACAGGGATTTTTAAATCATGAAAAAATATTTTTATTGTAAAGTATGGCAGGCTCTTGGGTACAAGGACATGGCTTCCTATGCACAACAAGCATATAATGGAACTTTTTTTTTTAACGCACAGACTTAATTTACACTGCAGTGAGAACTGCAGTCTAGACCACAGTTTTGTCTTTTATGCAAACGCAGTCTTTCTGAAGTGGTTTGTCAAGTTGCCCCTCCAGATGTGTGGGAGGCACAGCTGTGCTCGGCCTGGCCCCTCAGAGGTGTGATCCTACTGACTCTAGATTTACTGGCTGTGTTTCAGAGGCACTGAGGTCACAGGTACCTTTGAAAACGTGTGCCTCAGGTACCAGAAGTGAAAAAGAGATCCAAGTTGTGGAAGCTCCTGTCTCACAGTGTGGCATTCATTAAAAAGGTGTGTTAAAGACTGTAGAATATGCGCTATACATGGTACTACACTGTCAGCTACCTATTTCCCTACCTACGCATGAGGAAACTGACTTACATTCATTTTTATTTTAGTTCTGTTTAAAGAGGAGTCCTGTTTCATGTGAAAGCCAGTTTACAACAAGCACCCTCCCCACACCAAGCTCCAAGCCTGACCCAGCATGGGTAATCTAAGTAGCGCACAGCAGCCCAGATGAAAAACAGCTGTTTGCCTAGAAAAGTTAACAGTCTTGTGAGAGATTTTGAATGGTGCTGGAGAAAGTCTTCCTACATTCTCCTCCATTAGAACCGAGGGAATAAATCATGTTCTCCAAGATCAAACAAACAGACCCTTCCCTGCACCCTTTGATGTAATCTCAACGCAGCAACTAGAAAAAAAAAAATCCCAGTGAAATGACATGGTTTTTTTACAAATGGAATACAATCGGGGTCTTCAGTTTTGTGCATTGTGGAGGGAGAGCGTTGCCGAGGGAGAGCATGGCGGCTGGTGAGCACAGCCTCTGGTCCCTGCCTGGAGCCAGTGCCCCTTTCCCACTGCCGGCGGGTGTCAGCGGCACAGCTTGGGAGCCGGGAACTCCCAGAGCTGAGGAGGGAGGTGGGGAGGCAAGGGAAATAAAAAGAAGGATTAATGCCTTCCGAGCAGCTTCCTTCCCCTGGTGTCACAGAGGCATTGTAGAAAGATAAATATTTGTGTTTTGTGGGTCAGCTACACCTGCGGTGGATAAAGGGCTCAATAAATCCTCTTGTCTGTCCAGTAAAGAAAACAGTGTTCCATGCTCCCGTGACATCACAAATATTTGCCAGATCCACCTGGAGGTCATCAGTATGCAGTTGTGCCCTTAAGCCTCTTGTTTTCAGCTAGGATTTAACTAGTGCCTTTGCTCAGCCTTATCAATGCTGAATTTCCACTGTGCATACAACGAATCTTAACTGGCAGCTGGAAACCTGCTTCTCGTTCACCTGAACAGCTTCCCTGTCTCCTATATTGCACCACTAAAGTGCTCTGGGGTTAATAAATACAAACAGAAAAGAAGGAGGCAACATGTTTAAACAAACTGTGGCTATCTTGGAAAGGCTGGGATGAATGCTCTTCTTGCAGGACACAGATTTGGGCAAAATAATTAAGCTGTTTTCTCTGCACATTAAATTATGCCAACATACATTTTCTAAATACAGGTCACACACTGTGATTTGATATTTACTTGGAAATGTGAAGAGTCTCCTTATGGATGAGGTAGTGATCTCAGTTCAGAAGACACTTTGAGTCTAAAGGGCAATATGTCTGTAGTAAATAATATTTCTTATTCCAGGAACTGTTTACTCTGAGTAACAGGAATACTTCTGAATTATTATCTTGACATAATGCTCTGAGTCATCTGGCCCTTTTTCTGTCATCTCCCCCTCTTTAACCCTGTTGAGCTGTCCAACAATGATATGCCTTTACCAGTAATAAGAAATATAAATCTATCTTACCAACATATATATATGCCTATCTGCCATAGGAATCCTCTGTAGCTCTTGTCATCTGCAGAGCAACAATGCTTTACATAAGAAATTTTGTCCATTTTTGACTCATTGCTTCTTGCTTTTCTACTACAGGAAGCAACAGATTTGCTTTCTAGTACAGCCATCCCTCTCTAAACCAGTCACTCAGGTGACTAGTGACTTCAGGTGCCTCTGCCACTAAATGTTTTTACTACAAGGTCTAGATTCTTTCTATTTCCAAGTTTAAAAAAGAAAGAAAAAAAAAAAGAGACATCTCCATGTCACACATTAATCAAAACTTTCAAATAGAATTGTTTTAATCTCATTTTCACATCCCTGTATGAGCTTCCCATTGTTGCTAGCTCTCCCAGCAGACCTCATTACCCTGGAGGTTTCTTAAAGCTCCAGTCAGAGGATTAATGTGATTTTGTGAGCAGCCTAGCTTCTACCAAAACAAAAACATCAGCAATAGTAACAATAATTTAAAAGAAAGAAGAAAAGGGATTTTGTGGTCTCTGTAACTGATAACAAAACCTCAGACACTAAATGAACAAATGGAATGAAAGGGAGGAAAAATTTAAAAAATCCTTCTATTGCTTTTCCACCTACATGATTATAAGCAAAAAGAATATTTTATCTATTTTTGGTCTTGATGCATGCTTTTTGAATGTTCCAGACTGCCAAAGTTACATCCTGACTTCCCTGAAAGTTTATCTACTTACCACTTAGCTGATGGTGCATTTAAAAGGCAACACAGTTTCAGCCAGCTAAGACAGACAGAACAAGACAGAGGTGGATCCAATGCTGTGTGGAGGTACCTCTGGGATATCTTAACATTGGGCAAGAAGAATAAAAGGCAGTTTTGAAACTGCCAGTGAGCTGTGACTCTCAACAGCACATCTGAATGATATTTCAAGATCTTCCTTTACTTACTTGAGGAAGGTGTTGTTTATAAGTCCAGCACACACATGCTGGTTCTACATACTGGTTCACACAGCTTAATATATATAGAAATCAATGGGCATTGGAACAGATAGCTTGTAAAAACTTGGCATAAACTTGATGACTTGAGTGGTTTGAAAATGGGAGAAATTAATTAACTCTCCAGAAGAATTAAGTTCAGCTCCTTATTTGTTAAGCATCTGCTCAGATCACAGTAAGGAGGGCCAGAAAGTTCCTGAACACCTGGATTCCTATAGCTTTATTTTGAAAAAAATTCTGTGTTTCCCAGTTGGTGGTACTCAATGTACTCTGGAGCTCTGACATCTAATATGTACAGTATGGACTTGGGGGGAACTCTGCCTAGGCAGTACTCACTTATCTAAGAGGTGCTGTATCTTCCGTCCCCTGCACATTGTACGTATGGCACTGATGGTGACCTCATTAACTTTGCTACCATTTATCCACATTTTTGCATCAAAGGACACTAAGTGTTAAGACCTTTTAAAAGCTAAGCAAATCAGAGTGCCAGCGGAACAGTAACTAAGCACGTATGCAGACACTTCGGTATGAGTGACCTGCTTCAGAGCACCTGCAGTGCCTGCTGAATTCAGCACGACTAATCTTAGGAAGTTAGGTTACAAATTCTTAGGAAAGCTTTGGGTACAAAGCACTGAGGTGATGCCCTTACTGCCACACAGGCATCCTTATTAGCTATTCACTGCTGCCTTAAACTGATATTTCCCTAAAGTAGATTGGGTTGTCTTCATTCTTGTTATTCCTTTTTTCTTCATGATTTTAATTTATTTTAGTTTGTTTATACAATAAATTTGTGGTTTTTTCCTTTTTTTTTTTTTAATTCTCTGTAGTTTGGTTACCATTTTCTTTATGATTTTGCCATTTACATACAGTTTTCCTTCCTTACTCTTCCTTCCAGAGTTGATTTCTCCCCACACTGAGAGCAGTGTTTGTAGCATTCACCCTTTTCCATAAATCATAGAATAGAATCATAGAATCATAGAAAGCTTTGGGTTGGAAGGGACCTTTAGAGGTCATCCAGCCCAACCCCCCTGCAGTGAGCAGGGACAGCTTTAACTACATCAGGTTGCTCAGAGCCCCGTCCAACCTGACCTTGAATGTTTCCAGGGATGGGGCCTCTACCACCTCTCTGGGCAACCTCTTCCAGTGCTTCACCACCCTCACTGTAAAAAATTTCTTCCTTACATCCAGTCTAAATCTATTCTTCTTCAGTTTAAATCCATTATTCCTTGTCCTGTCACAACAGGCCTTGCTAAAAAGATTCTCCCCGTCTTTCCTGTAGGCCCCCTTTATGTATTGGAAGGTTGCAATAAGGTCTCCTCGCAGCCTTCTCTTCTCCAGGCTGAACAACCCCAACTCTCTCAGCCTGGCCTCATAGGAGAGGTGTTCCAGCCCTCGGATCATTTTAGTGGCCCTCTTCTGGACCACTAAAATGAGAGATACTGGAGTGTCCTTCCTTAAATTCACTGGCTGGAATTACCGGGAAAGTATATTTAACATTGCTCATCCAGAAGGACTGGTTAAATGATCTACTTATGTGCCTGCTTTAGGCCACTGCATTTCATTGGTTAGAAATGTGGTTCTGTTGAATGCAAAGGGAGACTTACCTTTCCCTTTCCTTTTCTCTGCAAATGCAGTGCTTGCAGCAAGAATATGATGACTTTTTAATGGGATATGTTGTTGTTGTCATTGTTTACATAACTGATGTCACACTGGGGTGAAAGAAAGGGCCCAGGGTTTGGCTGCTTTCAGATTTTTTTTTTTTTTGCAATTGACAAACACGGCAAAATATTGTACATTCACAACATGTCAAAAGGCAAATAATAAATACTATCAGTGCAAATGACTAATGCTCTTCACTGAGAGTTAACAATGAGTTATCCGCAGTACAAGAACTAGAAAGAAACACTTTGTAACAGATGCAAATGTGCATTGAGTGTATGGGGGGGAATGAAAGCACCTAGGATGTTGTATGGCACTGAGATTCAGAGCTCCTTAAGCCAGAGCTGCCAAAACTACAGCACTTGGACTGAGTGCTCTTCAGAGAAACACAATTCCTGTCAGCATCAGCATTTTCCACTGCCAAAAGGTTCACGAGAAAACTTAAAAAAAAAGGCCATTTTACTCCCAGACGCTTGAGGCTGTCACACAGCTCAGCAATGACATGCCCATTGAGAAAAAAAGAGCCACAAAAGTTCTGTGCAGCAGAGTAGTTACAAACAGTGCCTGACTGTATCATTACAAGCAGTGCTGTGCAGGACTTCCAGAAAGCCACTGGGCTTAAAATGCTGCTGAATGTTACTGTGACCCTTGCAAAACAGGCTGAAATTTACAGTTGATCAAGGATGGCATTTTAGGAATAATAAGCTCTTTCAGCCTGGAAGTAATTACTAGAGATGTAATAGCCATGAATATCATTGTACTGTTTCAGGCCTCAGTGAACAATTTAAATGGTCTCAAACCCACAAGAGCATGTAACACTCCCTTCCTGTCTCAAATTCTCTCCATCATTTCTCTTCCCCTCTTCCATCTTACAAAACTGATATAGGCATTGATGTTACTGGAGTAAAACACTACTCTGTTTACTTGAACTGGAGCAGGAAGAGATATGACACTTTATAAAGTGCCCTAAAAGGGTGGCAAAATGCAACACTACATGTGATCTCCTCTTAGGGCCATCTGAAGTTTCAGAGGCTGTTACAAGAGCAGACCAGGAAGTAGCTTCCAAAGAGCTGTTTAAGTTCAATTTTTTAATACTTTGCAAAAGGAATAACCCTTACGATATTTTTCACAGCCCCCTTACACTGTCCTGTGAACAGGGAGAGTACAGGGGAGTAGTCTCAGACCAGCATGAGTAGTTCCCTCCGAAAGTGCTTACAGGACTCAGGTTTATGAACCATGAAATCCATGAAGCCCCAAGGAAAGTCTGTGTCCAAAGAATTTCAGCTGATCTAGAAGCTGTTTATCAACTGTATTCATCCTCTTGGATTTACATAGGCACTGGAATAAAGGATGGCTCAAATAAGAATGACTGCAAAAGAGTTATAATTTTATTGCACTGAATTATCCCTAAAATGAATAAATATTTAAATGTGAGCAATCGTATTGCAGCCACAGGCATTAGGTGTTTATTGTCCAGTGCTGACCTTGTATTCACACCATTTTTCTTCTTCTATTTTCCTTCGTAGGTTATTTGATGGTGTTATTTTCAGTTCACTTCATATGCCTCTCTTTCGCTGTTCACAAATTGCCAGATACTAATGGGACAATTCTTCAGCAATTACACTGAAATGAGCACAACAATGTCATGGTTATGTTTCATATTTCAATACATGGGAGCACTGCATGCCATTCTTTCCCTTGAATTTTCAATATAGTAAACTTTAATAAAGATATTATTCAATGTTAGGCAAGACTACTGACACCAATGAATTCCTTTTTAACTTTTCAGTGTATAGTCCAGATGTGGCATCAGCGCATCATCCAGTCAGGCCAGATATCTAAATCACAGAGCGGGTAGGTTGCTGGTAACCAGTCTGCTTAAGCCATTCCTTCTGTTTTCTAATTCTGTGGCTGTCTAGTGACAAAGCTTTCGAGTAGGAGCAAGAACCCAAGACTTGCACTCCTTGCTGAGTGCCCTGAACACAGTGAACGCAAGTTCCACTGGCATCTTTCTGCAGCTATAGTTTACAGTGCACAGCACCCATCACTGTTTTTCAGACAGCAGTTTTCAGAAACAATTTTTGCAGCTGTACTTCATTTAAAAATCTGATATGTTTTTTTATTCCTGTACATAAAGAACAAAGTCTTCTGGGCTTATATGTTTTGGTACTTGCAAGACCCTAGGCAAATTGTCTGGCACTAGCAGCCATTCCTTTAGAAATGAGAGGGGACTGGACATCCAACTTTCCTTTATATTCAGTAATCTTCCACAAACATATGTTTTCTACCCAGATAAACTGTCTCACTATATATCCTATGGAAAGAACTGCCTAAATAAAGCAGTATCTTTTCTTAAGAGACAAAATCTTGAAAAAGTCAGTCACATTGAGAGCAGTTCTGGTTTCTTTTTCTTAAAATATTTGGTTTCATGTCTTGCCTTCATTGATTGCCTATCACAGAGCCAGAAGTGCAGGTGGGAATCAAACAGGCAGAGGAGATGGAGATAACCAAGGAAGGATGAAGCTGCTTCTAAATCTCTGTCGATGGTGTGTAAAATCCATTGATTTATACTGGCAGCCGCTTGAGCTGAGAACAGAAACCTCCCTTGTACAATCTCTCTTGTAAAATGTTGAATAAACTGTTCAGAGACACCTATGTATAAACGTGTAATCACCTAGGGCTGGCCTGACCTGATGTTGCGTCGAGGGGGGTTTGGAAGGCACCCAATTTATCGTTATAAGTCCGGTCATGTTCATTGTACTGAACTATCACGATTATGGATGCACAAATAACGTAGGCATCTTTCATCTAGTCGTGTTGCACGAACTACCACGGCCACACTTAAAGCGTCTGGTTGCGTTCAATGAGAACTATCACAGCTAGACCAATGAATCAAAGCAATTTATTAAAGCAACAGACACACAGGTTCTTTGGATTACCGGCGATAAATTCACTGACTGCAAGGCACATGCAAATACCAAAAGCATGAATAACACAGATGCATCAAAAGATATAAAGCGACTCTATATAGAGGTTTCTGAGTTTCCGTGGGAGGCACTTGGTATAGCCAAGTGTTCAAATCTTACCCAAAGACATCCAGATGGGGGGGAAGAGGGGCTCAGCCTGTCAACTAATCCCAGAAGTCAGAGTGGTACGTGATGGTATCTTCCCTAACATCCTCTCTCTCTCAGGCTAATTTATACTATTTTTTACATTTCAGGTGGAGCTTGAGTGACTCTAGTCATACATACTTTGTTATGATTGGTGTAAAACTTTCTGGCTTCACTTTAAAGGTATAGACTAGGAAAAATTCAAATTGCAAGCTCAGTGAGGAGTGATCGCACCTTAGAGGTGAGTAGGTTTTGGGATGGAGGTGTGTTTTGGTATTATAATGATATTATAATGAGCAAAGTTTACCAAAGGACAGAATTTTGTCAAAAACATGACAGGCTGTTGGTCCAGGGTCTCATATTATACCTTTTCTATTGCCCTTCTTCATTCATCCATCGTTTGCCCAAGTTCTCGCAGTGTTCCATTATACTGCACTCTGTTCCTTTGGTAAGTACATCTACAATAAATCATCTGACATGTTCTGGCACAGTCAGGACTATACAGGGACTAAAAGTAGCAGCAATAAGGTGACAAATGCTTCGTCTTTTCATGTCCATAGATAGATGAAGTCTCAGGGCTTGAAGGAGTGTACTGGGGAATCCAAGGGCACAGGAGCTGCCCCGGCTGGGCAGAATGCTTCACAGCAGTGCCATGTGGGGTGCCACACAGAGCCTGGCCGTGGTGTCTCCACACCGCTCCACCCTCTGGGCAGTTCCTCTTAGAGCCAACACACCAAGTGCCCCTGGTGTTGTGACGTCTAAGGTTGCAGGTCTAGGGAACTTCTGTGAAATGGATTCCTTGCGTGCCAGCCACACTCCACCCTGGAAGCTTCTTCAGTGCTGTGCCTTTCCTAAACTTGTGAATCTAAGTTTAACTTCTAAATCACCTCCGGCAATTACTCCACACCTGAGTATTTTTATTTGTGGGCAGTTATTTACATGGGTATCCCCAGCTAACTTACTGGGAATTTTGGAGCGAGGAGTTGTCTGTTCATGGAGACAAAGCATCTGGCCTACCAGAGCTACTGTTTGCTCTCATCTCCTGGATTCACCCTTCTTGCAGCTGGATCTGTTGAGGAGTACTTATGCCTTTGACTTACATGAGTATGCAATTTCCATCTTTAAGCATGTTTTATGAGCTGTTTTTGGACATTTCTGTGTCTTGCTGAAGTGTCCAGAAAGTTGTGTAGATACCATATGTTTAGGTGTTTAGGTATCAAAAAAAAAACTTAAGAGGAAGCAGAGAAAAGTCCTGACTTTATGTCACTTTCACATCTGAACTGCCCACTTCAAAAACTCTTAGGTTGACAAGCCATTAGAAAGCTTTTAAATTTAAAGCTTTTAAGTTTAAAGCATTTAAATGTGAAGCTTTAATTTTTCAATCTGTCATTTATTGAAGTATATTACTAATTATAATGAATACTGCATATGAGCATATGTTTGTCATCATATGAGAGACCTCATGGTTGGTCTACTGGATGGGGCACTAGATGTGGACTAAGAGGATTGGGTTCTGTCTCTTTGTATCTCAGTCCTTCAGTTTTTGGGGACACTGGCATGGGGTATGGGTGAAATTCATAGAATCATAGAATCACAGAATAGTTTGATTTGGAAGGGACCTTTAGAGGTCATCTAGCCCAACCCCCCTGCAGTGAGCAGGGACAGCTTTAACCAGATCAGGTTGCTCAGATCCCCATCCAACCTGACCTTGAATGTTTCCAGGGATGGGGCATCTACCACCTCTCTGGGCAACCTGTGCCAGTGTTTCACCACTCTCATTGTAAAAAAATTCTTCCTTATATCTAGTCTAAATCTACCATCTTTTAGTTTGAAATTCATGTCTTTCTCTTGAAGCTGAATGAGACTTCTGGACTCTAAATTCCTACCTAGGTAGACTCTAATTTATCATTCAAGGTAGCAAATGCAATGAGGCACCCAACTCAGAGGGGCCATTTAAATTTGGTATAAACCAGAAAAAAGCACAGCAGTAAAATACTCCTATAAAATGTGAGATGCCACTGTAGATACAGGTACTTCCTTAAGGTTTTCTCCCTCCCTTGATTTTTTTGAAGTATTTTTTCTTTTTCCAGTTAATCAGGTTTGCTCTTAAAAAAAAATCAGATTCAAATATGGAAAATATTCATGTTCTCCAGTGAGTTGTAAATGCTTCTTCCTGCCATTAACCACTGCTGCTCTCCTACAGCCCGATCTTCAATGCTTTTGCACTGCCACTGATTCATATTAACACCAGAGCAACTACTCCTGTAATAATAAGGTCTTTCTGTTAGAAGAATATGTCTGTTAAGTAACAGTTCCACAGATTACTGTTTTTTCAAAGAAACAAATTGAGTCATTGGTTGAATTTAATTTGCAGGGCAAACTTTTAAACCTCCTCAATATCTTCTGACCTACTGAAGGAGAAAACATCTCTTCAGCTGGGACAGATTTGCACTGACTAGGTTTGTCATGTTATTTTCAGCTCAAGTTTGACTGGATAGTTGTTATGTAAAAACCAGGGAAAATCTCAGATGTGAATTCATGCACTATTCCCTTGAATGCAGCTGTTAAAAAACCCCCATGGATACTGTTAGCCTTGCTTCTAGCACAGTAGTCACATTGCCATTCCCTGTATGTGCTTAGTGAGAGTGAGTCAAGCCATATAATAGCTGTAAAGAAGTCTGAGATTTAAAAAGGTACCTGGGTTATTTCATGCTATGAAGTATTCATTTTTTGAATCTGATTTGCCAGTACCAGTGGTACAGATGATCAGCATATGCATCAACATCACTGCAGAGCCATATTTCCTTTAGACCACAGTGCTTTTTGGAGAGATCCATCCCTGATGGATACATTTAGCAAGGTCAAACCATTCTCTCTGAGATGGTGGAAACAGCAAGGGACATAAAGTAACAAGCTGATACTGAATGCCCCTGAAAATGAACCACTTCATGAGTTTCATCTTAAGTCAGTGCCCATGGAGACTGTGGATAGAACAACAGTAGACAGACCTTAAAGACATTGGTGTTTCTGCTAGCAAATGCAGCTGTTGACAACTCTGGCAGATTTACAGACTTCGAGCTACAATTGGTGTTTGCTTCCAGAAAGACCTGGCCTTGTTAGTTCTTCACCCTAGGTCACAGAAGGAAGGGAAAGCAGTCTAAAAAGTTGCAGACAAAAAGAGGGTCTGTATGTTTTTGACTATGACAGATTCAGTTCTTATTCAGTTTGCTGCTTGATTACAGTACATAAACATTATACGAGGCATTAAATTGAGACATTGTGAAGGTGAGCTGATTCAGAAGCAAGCCAGGTGTCTCCAAATTTAGAGTTGGAAGGTTCAGCATTCACAGAAAAGCTTGTTGCCCTTCCTCCTCTCCTTCCCAAAAGTGCTAGCTCTCATAAAGCAGAAATTACAGATGCCTTAGTAATTCATTTGGGACATCTGGGCATTAATGTAATACCGATTAAACTAAGAGTAATTTCTGCCTCTTCCAACTCCTGCAGTCCCCCCATATATTTCCCCTGTCAACATCTTTCTTCAGTCCAAAACCTGCATCTTTTGTTGGTATGAATGGTGCAGAATCCAAGATTAGTAACTTCTGTGGTGAGCCCCAGTTTGAGGTTGATTCAGCTTCCATTTACTCTGCTATAAATCAGGAGTAAATCAATGCACGCTAGCAGGACCAATCACACCAGATCTGAACTGGTGAAGCATGAAGAGAGTCAGGCTCCGTAAGTCCTATTTCTGCTGTGCATTCACCTTGCCATTTCTAGACCTTTCATTGCTCAGGTTTGACAACGTCTCAAGCTTGTGAATGTGATGGTCTAACTTTACTGGCATTTAGAATTGTCTCTACTAGATTAGCAAAAGAAAGATGTTCTGTAATTTCTGGGCTTTCTTTTTCTCCTTGTTTCTGTTTTTGTTATTCAATAGCTTTCACAAATCCAGCTCTCTTGAAAGTAAAGGAATTAGACTGTCAGATAGTCTTTTCTTTAATGGGTTGAATTAGTGCCTTGTATCTGTAGCTTTTCTCTTTAGGAAATTCATCTTTCTGAAATGCTTTGTGATTTTTGTGGGAGCAGTTTACAGCAAAAGCAGCTGGACATGGAGAACTGTTTGGCATAGTAGTTTGTTTGCAGAAAAAGAAAAAGATGTCCTACTTGGATAAAGAAGATGTAGTAACAGTGAAATATTTCCTCCAGGATGAATGACCTCAGGGTGCTCTCCTAGCAGTTTCAGCTAAGATCCGAAACAGTGATCTTGACAGAAGGCACTTGTAAACACTGGACAGTTTTGAAAACATGACCCTAGGGTGCCTGCTTTTGCCATTGTCCATCATTGAAAAATAAATGGGGGTGAGTGGGGGAAGCAAATAAACATTTTGCAGAACAAAAAATATCATAAAGTCTGGCCTCACAAGGATGTTAAGTGTGTCTTCTGCATTATAGATATTAAATGCAGTAAGGACTGCAAAGGATTAGCAACAAAATGCATGTAAAATAGCTTAATGTACATATTATACTAATAGAAAGGGCAAGCACATGCAATGAGGAGATGCTGAAGCAGCTGAACGTGAGAACCTCCTGTAACTTGAAACTAACTTTATTTCGCTAAACTTCTAAAATCTGGCCTAACCTAAGCTTTTAGACACATAATTAAGCGAGCATGTAAAAAGTTTTTCCCTTCTGAAAAGAGACTGGCAAATTCCTTCTGGTCAGTGGAAAAGTTCCCTGGAGTTAATATCCCTATGTTTTCCACTTAAATTGAGAAATCAGAACTGTAGTGGATTCACATCCTGGGTCCTGTCAAACACTTAATTCTCTATGTCATCCACAGAAGACTTCAGAGCCATGTCATCTATTCATAATACCACTTTTTTTTCCTTTAGCTTTCTGAGTATGTTCCAGAAAGTTACTAAGGTGTCCAATTTCTGATATGTCTTGACCTACAGACACAACATCATCAGTAATGACTGCCATAGGACAAGGACAAAGAGGTAGAGGGAATTGCTTTCTTCCAGTGCTGAACAAGGAATGTTACCAGAATTCAGTAAAAGTAATAAAGAATGTAATAGAGCTGTGAAATTAAGCATTCAAAACAGTCAGAAAATCCATGTGTTAAGGTTGCTGGTGGATTTTTTAAAATATGGAAATAGCTGATATATAACAGTGTTTTTGCTTATTCTGCCGGCCACTTTTTCTGAGCTCTTTTATGGGCTCTATGATACCAACACTGATGACGACAGACTGCAAGGATTATTTCTGCATGCTGTTCTAATAGAAGTTTTTTCGGGTAATGATAGCTGTAACAAATGGACAACACTTTCATACAAACTTTGTTACTTTGTGAGGGTTATGTCATCATAAAAGTGAGGGACATTCAACATTTTTGACACCTGAATGACCCAGCAGCAGTGGAAAAAAGATGTTTCAGTGGCATTGCACGCTATGTTTGCCCCTGAAAAATGCAGCTCCTTTCCAAGGTTGTTTTTAGAGTGGCATTATTGAATGCTATGCTGCTATGAACTATCAATTGAACTGTCAATCTATGGCTATGAAATGCCTTGGCTAGCAGACTTTATGTTATCCTAGAAATGCAAAACGCTTCAATCCTATTTGGAGCACCATAACTTAAGCATCATTCCAGAAACAGTAGTGATATTTCCCTCTACCCAATGGTAGGACACTCAGGCAGAGCAGGAGATGCTCACAGCCAGTCACTCTCTCTGCCCAGAGGCATTTCAAGACTATAGCTGCACCTCCTAACAGGGAAGTCTGTGTGGATTGCTTCCACTTTCTTTTGCTGTTGGTTTCACCGGTGCAGCCTGCCAGCTAAAATACATGCACACAAAACATGTCTTGAGTTTTTGATGGTCTACATGTTGCATGAATAATCCCAAGCTTCTTTTTTTGGCTGATGAACAAGCACGCATGGTTAAATTTCTTGTTTTCTGTGTGAGTCACTTTCCTTTTGTGTTCTACTCCCAACAGATTTTTCTTACAGCATCAAAGAGATAAGAAGAGAAGATGTAGAATGACAGAGGCTATACTTATTCCCTGATGCACTGCTACCTAGTTTGTTTTTCATAATAAATGTCAAGTATCTGTCCTTCTAAGAAAACGATGGGAAAAATGATAATTTTCCATTTCAGTAGGGAAATACTTTGCATCTCCTAGGAGTGCAGTTCTTCAGGTTTTCAAAAATGAAAAGCTTGACATGTAATAATGGCATCTTTTATTTAAGTGAATCCCCCAGCTTACCTTGCGCTCTGTCTAGTAATAGTGCACTCAGCATTGAGATAGCCTGTGTTAAATGAGTATGGCAAACTCTCACCTGAGCAGAACTATTGTAAGGCAAATACCGTTAAGGACCATTGGCTGCGGAAAAGTGCTTAAGGTAAGCACTCTGGAGCAGTCAGCTTATTTTCCCCTTTACTATTTCATGCTTTCATCTGAATTCTTTCCACTGAACTCTCTGGCTGAAGCTGAAACTCTTGTATGGCACAGACAATCCCACTTAAATTATGCCTTGTAACTAACTAGCTCAGCCTAGTCTATCTCAAATCTCCACTAAAATGGCTCCCAGAAGTTTCAAAAGTTAATATGATTGGAAGAATATTGCTTCATCTGTGTTGCCCTTTAAGGAAGACAATGTAAAGGACATGTTAACAATGTTCCTTCTGAGTTATTCCCTGTAAATACTCCAAGGATGTTTCTTCCAGACTGAAACCTGTAGAAGTATTTGTCCTTACTGAATAACTGAGCTCACACGAAAATTAAATTGTACAGCTTGTCTGCTTAAACTTCTTATCGTCACTGACTGTTCTCTTGCCTTTGTACTTAGTTATCTCAAAATTTGTTCAGTAACAAATTCCTGCATGGAATTTGGCCTTTACATTAGTGTCAGCTTTGTCTTCGTGGAACTGCTAGTCCAATGTGTGTAAGAAGGAACAAGGAACCCAGGTATTGCCTGTGTGTCTTTGCCATTCATAGACAGCCTATTTTCCATTTAAATTTCAAGTTATTCAATGAGATGAAGGGTAATTGTGCACCATATGTATGGTGTAATAGTATTAATTATGGAAAAATGAATAAACAGTATTACAGTTGTGATTTTGATGGATAAGCTGAAAATCCATTTTCCTATATGGTCTTCCTAACCTTGTAGTGGCAATCATATCTTTGTCTTTTGAAACTGGGATAACAAAGACATGACTCAATGAGCTGCAAAAGAGTGAATATCACTGTGTATAAGAACTATAGGCTCTGAATCTGCAAATGGCTGCTAATACTGAGGTCTGTGTACCTGTATTATGTCAGTTGTAGAATGAAAGCCTGAAAGTAAAGTGGGAGTGAGAAACACAGACCTAAACAAAACACCTGATTTTCACAAGTGCAGAGTCACTGACAATGGTAGCAGTTCCTGAGAAATAAAAAGACTTGCTGAAAGAATGAATTTGCTTATTTAGGAAAATAAAAGTGCTCTTAGGAGCTGAAGATTAGGCATCTATTTTTGAAAAGTGTCCCATGGTCCATGCAGCTCTGTCTGAGCAACTATGGCCTTCAACATGCAGCAGCATGGACACTTTCTCTTCTCTGCTACAGACAGGAGAAGTTCAGTTGCAGTAATGCTCTGCCATTGCCCTCTGTGATGTTTCCTCAAGCAACCCATAATTCACAAGCACTCTGAGTGTCAGTAGCATGAGTTAGACATATATTGTGCATAATGCTAACTCATGTATTCTCAGGGCTTAGAGGGAAAAAAACCAGTGGGCATATGATTCAGGGTTCAAAACCCTGGAGAATTTGCCTCTCAGTGTTGCTGAGAGGTATCCTGCATTTTTTAAAGGCAGTGGTTCCTGACTTGAGCTGAACACCCGGATTTGCTACAAAGCATAACTGCAGCATCTTACCCCAAATGACTGCAGAGATTAAAAAGTGCCAGTATGCTGGTATGTCTTACACTGTTTCACTTCAAGTTCTGTGTATTTCTCAAGCTGGCAAAGAGGTGGAACAATATTTTTTGGTGGGTCACTCTTTTACTATATTTGCTCTTTAGGTTTTTCTCCAATTATTAGCAACAGCTAAGAGCTCAGACTCCTCATTTTACAAGCAGACTAAAATGTCTTGCAATTCTGTTTTAATATTTACTACAAAGGTAATTTCAATACCTTAGCTTTTTAAATGCACAAACAATGAATCATAAAATATGATGTATGCAACTGATTTGTGTAGGAAGAGCTCCAAGTAAGTATGAAAATACAGTGTGAATATAATTGGAGTACTGTGGGTATCTTGGAACTCTTTCATGGTGCCTTTGGAACTATTTGAAGGTGTTCTGTCAGAGTCCAGATTGGCTTAATGGATGTGGAGATCACTGAAACATCTGTGTCAGGTATTAACATGTTACAGTGGAGAGAATGGATGATGAAAGAACTAATGGCTCTGCTGAAATCAGTAGATTTTGTTCCAATAATCATTCTAAAGGTCTCCATAAGAGGGAAGTCGTGCTTTTAAAAAAAGAATACAAATAAGAATGAAAAGTAGTTTTCAGCAGCTTAGGCAGATTAATGCAATGTTTGACTGCCAGCCTTAATGCTCTCTTAATATTAAAACAGCAATACAATGGGGAGCAGGCATAGTCTATGTATTGTAGTGATAGGACAAGGGGTAATGACTTTAAAAAGAGTAGATTTAGATAAGGAAAAAATTCTTCACTGAGGGTGGTGAGACACTGGAATAGGTTGCCCAGAGAAATTGTGGATGCCTCACACCTGGAAGTGTTCAAGGCGAGGTTGGATGGGGCTTTAAGCAACCTGGCCTAGTGGAAGGTGTTGCTGCCCATGGCACGGAGGTTGGAACTAGATGATCTGTAAGGCCTCTTGCAACCCAAACCATTTTATGATTCTATGATTTAATTTTTGTAAGGATACCACTAGCAACTAATACATTTACAGACTGGTAAAAAAAAATAAAATCACCATTATCTTCTTTCAAAGCACATCTATTTATATGTGGTTTCTCCCCTCAGAAAATATGGCTAGAGTTTCCTCACTTTGTGCTAAAACTCAGGCCTAGTCTGAGTGTTTTGGTCTGCCTAAAGAACTTGCTAACGAGAACCGAATCCTGCCACCTGTTTTATTGCAGAACAGATACCTCTCCCATACCATATGGGTCTTTAACACCTTCCCACAGGATGAAGATGGATGGTCTGGGTGAAACCTTCATGTCACTGTAGTGGGACAGGCTGTGAGCAGCCTTTTCCCCAGTGTTTGGAAAGAGGAAGGCTGCAACCAAGTATTTTCCTCCTTTTTTGAGCAGTCAGTCCTCATATCCCCTCACACTATCATTTCAAACGCCTGACACGAATGAGGGTAGGCTTTTCAGTTCCCTTAAAAGGGGTGAAGAAAGCCCTGGAAGTTGGGGTACAGTCTGCAGCAGCCTGTGAATTAAACTATGTAAAAAGCTTGAAAATTACTAAGCTATACTGGGTCTGGCTGAGATGGAGCTGATCTTGTCCATTGCAGCCCTCATAATGCTGTGCTTTTTATTGGTAGATAGAAAAGTGTTGATAATGCAACAGTGTCTTGGCTACTGCTGAGCAAAGCTTGCACAGAATCAAGGCTGTCACTCCAACATTTCCCCTGCCTCACCAGTAGGCTGGGGGTGGTGTCATAGAATCATAGAATCATAGAACCATTTAGGTTGGAAAAGACCTTTAAGATCATCCAATCCAACCATTAACCTACACTACCAAGTCCACTCTAAACCAATCAAGGGTAGACTAGACTAAACCATGTCCTGAAGTGCCACGTCTACCCGTTTTTTGAACACCTCCAGGGATGGTGACTCCACCACCTCTCTGGGCAGCCTCTTCCAATGCTTGACCACCCTTTCCGTAAAGAATTTTTCCTAATTTCCAACCTAAACCTCCCCTGGTGCAGCTTGAGCCCATTTCCTCTCATCCTATCGCTAACTACGTGGGAGAAGAGACCAACACCCACCTTGCTACAACCTCCTTTCAGGTAGTTGTAGAGAGTGATAAGGTCTCCCCTCAGCCTCCTCTTCTCTAAGCTAAACAACCCCAGTTCCCTCAGCCGCTCCTCATAAGGCCTGTGCTCCAGACCCTTCACCAGCCTTGTTGCCCTTCTCTGGACACGCTCCAGCACCTCAATGTCCTTCTTGTTAGTGAGGGGCCCAAAACTGGACACAGTATTCGAGGTGCAGCCTCACCAGCGCCAAGTACAGGGGGACAATCACCTCCCTGCTCCTGCTGGCCACACTATTCCTGATACAAGCCAGGATGCTGTTGGCCTTCTTGGCCACCTGGGCACACTGATGGCTCATGTTCAGCCGGCTGTCAACCAACACCCCCAGGTTCTTTTCGGCCAGGCAGCTTTCCAGCCACTCTTCCCCAAGCCTGTAGCGTTGCATGGGGTTGTTGTGCCCGAAGTGCAGGACCCAGCACTTGGCCTCGTTAAACCTCATAGAGTTGGCCTTGGCCCATGGGTCCAGCCTGTCCAGGTCCCTCTGTAGGGCCATCCTACCCTCCAGCAGATTGACACTCCCACCCACTTTGGTGTCATCTGCAAACTTACTGAGGGTGCACTCAATCCCCTCATCCAGATCATCGATAAAGATATTAAACAAGGCTGGCCCCAAAACATGATCCAAAGCGGGCTGCCCAGGGAGGATCATGGCATTTCCGTGATTCCCTTGGGCTAAATTAAGGTGAAATGACACTAAACGATCGATTAAATGCTTTATTGATGATAGAAACAACCTGAACTTGGCAAGCTAACAGTAGGCAACCTGAACTAGGAAAGCGTAATGGTAGGCTATGTGGGTTCTAATTGAAATACTTACAAGAAGAAAGGAAAAAGAGGAAGGGGGGTGCGGGGGTGGGGGCACAGAGAATGTTATCACCACCCTTGGATCCCGCAATGGTGATGATAGATGTGGTGATCCTCCAGTGGTGGGTGCGTGCCTGGCTTTCTGAGTCACGTCTTTTATAAGCCAGTCTCTGCCTCTCAATTGAGTCAAGTCCATCCCCTCAACAACTTATATGGTTCTTGTTTCAGAAAGTTCTCAGTCTTCTGTGCAGTCGTCATTGTGGGGGGTGGTTGCAAGGGGTCTTTTGGGTGGCCGTGAGCCCCTTCCTCAAATGAACTCCACGTGACCTTCGGCCATCAGAAGGCGGAACTGTGCATCCTCCGACACTCCTCCCCACGCTCTGTGCCAACCAACTTCTTACTTGTGGTTTGGTGTCGCCATGCAGATCTTAACTTGTTTCGCCACAATGTTTAAGACTTCAACATACATTAACTCTTTCAGTCTCTCACAGGTAGGCAAGATCTTGGGAGGGGACATAGCCAGGACAGCTGACCCAAACTGACCAAAAGGATATTCCATACCATATGATGTCAGCTCAGCAATAAAAGCTAAGAGAAAGAAGGAGGAAGAAGGGGTATTTGTTATTTACAACGTCTGTCTTCCGGAGCAACCGTTATGCATAGTGAAACCCTGCTTCCCAGGAAGTGGCTGGATATCACCTGCTGATGGGAAGTAGAGAATAAAATCTTTGTTTTCCTTTTGCTTCCGTGTGCAGCCTTTGCTTTTGCTTGTTATTAAACTGCCTTTATTTTGACCCACGAGTTTTTTTTCCATCTTATTTTCTCCCCACCTGTCCTGCTGAGGAGGGGAGTGATAGAGCAGCTTGGTGGCACCTGGCATCCAGCCAAGGTCAACCCACCACACAAGCCATGGTGAATGATGTTATTTTTCAATTTAATAGGTGTGGTTTACTTACATTAACAGCCTTGATAAATGTTCCAAACCACTAGTTTGTTGCTTCCTTCATGACAGTACTAGCCACGTTGCCTTGGCCTGCAGGACAGTTGCTGAGATCAGGGGTAGCCAGACACCATTTTCTATAGCAGAAAATTAGCCTGGATAGGCTTATAGGATATTGCTATATTTTGCAAAGTGTTGCCTATATGCATGCTCTTCCTTATGGTGCTGAGGAAATGACAACCCTCCAGCACTATCAGATCTGTTAAACAACATAAATCAGTAGCAACATTTTGAGTCTGGAAGAAGGGAAAAGGCCTTAGGTCTAATCCTCCCCTTCCCTTCTGTAACAGAACTCCTATCAATAGTAATGGGCTCAGGAATTGCCTAGTAGCTTTTGATCCAGCAAGCAATCTGGAAAGTGCTTAGGGGTCCATTTGGAGAAAGGCACCTGTCAAGAAAGGAGTGGAGCATTTGCCTTGCTGGGAAAGAGTTTGGAAAGGTTACATAAAAGCTACAATCTTCCCCTCTGTCCCCATTTATTTTAAATATATTTGATCCTGCTGTGCATGAGGCCTCAAATCCATAAACAAGAATGCTCTTCGACTCTTACTTTTCCTGACTGTAAGCTTTGGAACTTAGGTGGATTGAACTGACAGAGAGGTTTATTCAGAATAGCTCAGTATGAGATTCTGTACTCAAAATAATGATTTGATTTTCCTGAGGGGCATGGAAGATCTTTTAAAATGTGTGTTCAGGCCCACAGGTAGAAATAGGCCAAAGTACACTCAGGGCAGTTTCTAAACAACCCCTCCATGGTCTAAATGAAGCCATTATATTGTGAATTAGAGATACTATTACGATCCCTCATCTTATGGTAAGGAACCTTCAGACCTGCTCCCTAGTGACAAAATTAACTTCAGAAAAACCCAAGAATCCTGAAAGAACATCAGAGTGGGAGCACTGGGTGGAGGCAGTGTCAAAGAGAAAGAAAAGTAAGAACGAGCATTGTACTTTGATTAAACTTTTCTTCCCCTGCAGCGTGGAGGTCATCTTGTGAAAAGAACATCTCTGTAGGTGGGATTTTTTTTTGTCCCCCAAGCTCTCACAGTCTGTGTTTAAAAATATCAGCTTTTACTTTAGGCAAAAAGAGAAGCATTTGTGTTATTAAAGAAGATGAGTAAAGATTGTTGCTACCAGAACAGATTTAAGGCACATTGCAGCAGTGCAGCATCTGGGTTAAGTATAACAGTTAATCTGCTGGCTGTGTTAGTGGAGCTGCCTTCTGTGGTGAAACGCTTGAGCACTTGCTTTAAATCTCAGAGATCCCAGGGTGGTTTGAGCAGCAACATCTTCCATAATTAATTGCATGTGTACTGCAGTCCATTTGGGAGGTCTGTGATTACTTGCCTGTATGTTATCCGAAGACATTACAATATCAATAGCACAACTAATTTTAATTAAAACTTTGAAATGTCTGCCTGTTGAAATATTCATTATTATCACTTGATTATGTTGTTTTGTAATCTTCTGCACTCTTTCTTCATTACTGATTATCAAGACTATGCAAAAGTATGACACATCAAAGCGCACACCTTCTCTATAAGGGCAACAGTCTTCAGAGATGTGTTTTAATTTTGTTTTTGTTAAGAGACAAAATAACCTCCCCCTCCTGAAAGTACTAAGAGTCTCTGTAATACATGGAACAAGCCCACCCTCTGTCATGCCCTCAATCTGAGCAACTGAGCTCCAAAATGCTGATTGAAATTGAAATTTCATGCAGTGGTTTGTTCATTTATCTTTTATCTCTAGATTTTTTCATGCAGATCCAACTGATAGAAATGAGATTGAAATACTCATATATCCCAGGCAGACTCAGTCTATGTCACAGTTTGCATTCGTAGCCCAAGAAAGATGTGGGAGTGTTAGAGCAAAGGAATTACACCTTAGGAAACACTGTACATGTGGGCTTCAGCCTGCACTGCTGCTAAGAATCCCATCATAAGGTAAAATAACCAAATATTTATATTGTTGACATTGTTGATCAAAGGCAGAACAACAGAAAATGGCTTGATCAGGGACTTCTCAAATCACAGTATTCCTTTGCAAAAAGATAAAGAGGGAACATATTCAGGATGCACCATGTTCACTTGAGAATCAGTCACCCAACCCTGTTTCTGCTAATGAATGACAAAAAAGCTGTCTCCATTTTTGTGGACAAAAGGGTTCAAAATCTTGTAGCGGACATCTCATTGCTCCACCAGTTAAGTCATTGTAATTGGCTTTACTCTATATGTTTTCAAGAAGCAAGATGATTCACCTAGGCTGCAGTGACAGAATAATTGATAATTCAATTTCATATAGTTTTCCTTTAAAATGTTCTAATCTAGAATGACATAAACAGCAAACTCTCAGGCTGTCACTGAGAGTCTATAAAAATGGATTTTCGTAATCTGAAATTCCACCTTCTAAGTGGCAAACAAAATATTTTTGACTTCAACCCGGTACTTGTGCATCATTTTTTTTTTTCTATCAGTGGCCCAGAGTCTCATTTTCCAAAAACCTTCCACCCCTCCTTCCCACAGGTTTCTTTTTGCCTCAAAAAATCCTTCTCTCAAGCTGTACCTATTGGAATTGACAAAGAAGTTTCAGTGAGTTCTGTTCAAGCATCAGAAATTATTTTAGAAAACTAGCCACTCATTCAAGTCAAGAGGAATTTTTAAAGAAGCTTGTAGCCTGTGACTAGTCAGAATATAGTAATCCACAGACATTATATAACAGATCCTAGGCATCTAGAATGCCACACAAAAATAAAACTTCAACATTAATGGAGTAAGAAAAAGGTTGTGAATAACTGCTGCCAATAAATAGTAGCTCCTCTGGAAGGAAGAATGACCTCAAGAATAGAAATAAAATGTGCTGATGCTCACAGACTGCAGAATGTAAGAATCAGTTTGCCAGCACTACAGAAAATTCTGTAGCAGCTGATATTTTTATATACTGTATAAAAATAAGTACCACTGTTTCTTTGTCCCATCAGTAATTTTATTACTTAATTGTAATCAGCTTGATAGTAGTTATTTCCTTAGTGACCTATGCAACAAAATATTAGGAAGATGGTTTTGCAGACTATTAAAGAGATAATTTAAAAAGAATTGTCCACTGTAATATCTATAATATATAATATTCATAGACTCAGCAACTACTAGGCCTTAAGAGATGATCTGTGATCATCTGCAGCACATCACGCTGCACCAGGAATTCTCTGAGCAGAGGAATCTCCCTTGCCCCTAAGTGTGGATGTGCTCAGCCTGGTGATATCCCCATCTCATCACCCTTATTTGTGGGCAATTTGTGATGGGCAGTAAGCTGTACAGAGTATTCCAGAAAACCAGGAACTTTTTTACTTGCTCCAGTGCTCAGGGAGAGGCTTTGTGGTATAAGTGGCTTCTCAGCAGCTAACTGAAAGTCCAGGATGATTGAGGCACTGGTGGCTCTCAGGCAGGCAGTGCACACTTGTGACAGGTCCCTGTTTGAAATGGGGGCAAAAGCAGGGCTACAAGCCCAAAGACAGTATCATATAAGAATACATCCCACCTAGATTTAAAATTGTCCAATGTTGACACATTCACTGCAACAGTATACTGAAAACACTGGCTGGTTACCTATATATTTCTGAGTACAGCTCAGAAATTTTGTCATAACATATTGATAGTTTTAATTTCCAGCTATTGCATCTTGTTGTATCATTGCCAGCTAGAGGGAAGAACCAGCTATTGTCAAATTTCTCTTAGGCACTTATATCTTTCAAATTGCCAACTAATTTCCATTTTGTTAAGCTAAAGAGATGAATTCCAGGTTGAGTGATTCAGGTGCTTAAACAGAGGTACCATTTTAGATGCTCTGACATATCTTGCCTGGCCTCCAGCTGCTCATTTAAAAAAGCACTGGTCTCCTATACTGGGTTATACTTGCCATCTCTTCCCAGATGTCTTGTATCATAACCCAGCCAGTAACTTCTTTTGTTTAGAATAGACCTAACTATATGACTGGGATACTCCTCCCCATCCCCTCTGGGACAGTCAGGACTCTTCCAGATTCAGCAAGTCAAAATAAGGTACTCATAATAATTTCTCAGTTTTGAACACCAGCTGAGGACTGAGAGGAATTACAATTTATATAATAATGATGGTTACTGAAAATGGAAGAAGCCTGTTAAAAGGAGATTAAAAGCTACAGGCAAAACAATAAAATACTAGCAGTTGGTATGGTGACTGCTAAAAGACACTGTCAGAGATACCAACTGTATTCTGTCTACCAAAAAGGCTTTGAAAAGACCAAACAAAAGCAAACACAGTTGAACGGCAGAGTGATGGTGGCTAGAACAGAGCATGAATTAGGCCGAATTAAAAGAAAAAGTGGAATAAGGATGAAGATTTTGAATAAGCTTCCAAGGGTAGAAAACCCCAGTTCTTTATTTTTTCTTCAAATTGACCAAAATGAAGAAGCTTACCAGAGAGCTTGTAGGACAGATAGATTCTCGGGATGTAAAGAAAATGCTCAGAGGTGATCAAGCTGTAGCAGAAAAGCCAAATGAGTTATTTGCCTAGATATTTTCTTGAAGAGTACATGGGGAAGTCTTTACAAAGAAAGATGTCGTGGTTTAGCCCCAGCCAGCAACTAAGCACCACGCAGCCGCTCGCTCACTCCCCCTACCTCAATGAGACGGGGAGAGAATTGGAAGAGTAAGAGTGAAAAAAACTCCTGGGTTGAGATAAGAACAGTTTAAGAATTGAAATAAAGTAAAATAGTAATGACAATAATAACAATATAATAATAAAGGTAGTAGTAGTAATAATAATAAACATCACCATCATCATAATATACAAAGCAAGTGATGCACAATGCAATTGCTCACCACCCACCGACCAATACCCAGACAGTTCCCGAGCACCAATCGTGGCTCCCCGGCCAACTCCCCCCAGTTTATATACTGAGCATGATGTCATATGGTATGGAATAGCCCTTTGGTCAGTTTGGGCCAGCTGTCCTGGCTGTGCTCCCTGCCAGTTTCTTGTGCACCTGGCAGAGCATGGGAAGCTGAAAAGTCCTTGACTAGCATAAGCAATACTTAGCAACAACTAAAACATCAGCATGTTATCAACATTCTTCTCCTACTAAATCCAAAAGACAGCACTGTGCCAGCTACTAGGAAGAAAATTAACTCCATCCCAGCTGAAATCAGGCATGAGGAACCATGTCAAAATGAAGTGTCAAGTTAAATTTCTTAAACTGAAAAGGTTTTAGACAAATAGGAAAAATGAATAGTAATAAATAAAAGAACCAGGTGATATTCTTTCAAGCATTTGAACAGAACTTTAAAATGAAATTGTGAATCATAGAATCATAGAATCATAGAATGCTTTAGGTTGGAAGGGACCTTTAGAGGTCATCTAGCCCAGCCCCCCTGCAGTGAGCAGGGACAGCTTTAACTACATCAGGTTGCTCAGAGCGCCATCCAACCTGACCTTGAATGTTGCCAGGGATGTGGCATCTACCACCTCTCTGGGCAACCTCTTCCAGTGCTTCACCACCCTCATTGTAAAAAATTTCTTCCTTACATCCAGTCTAAATCTATGTTTCTTTAGTTTAAATCCATTATTCCTTGTCCTGTCACAACAGGCCTTGCTAAAAAGATTCTCCCCATCTTTCCTGTAGGCCCCCTTTAAGTACTGGAAGGTCGCAATAAGGTCTCCTCGCAGCCTCCTCTTCTCTAGGCTGAACAACCCCAACTCTCTCAGCCTGGCCTCATAGGAGAAATGTTCCAGCCCTCGGATCATTTTAGTGGCCCTCTGCTGGACCCGCTCGAGCAGGTCCATGTCCTTCTTGTGCTGAGAACCCCAGAGCTGGATGCAGTACTCCAGATGAGGTCTCACCAGAGCAGAGTAGAGGGGCAGAATCACCTCCCTCGACCTGCTGGCCACGCTTCTTTTGATGCAGCCCAGGATTCGGTTGGCTTTCTGGGCTGCGAGTGCACATTGTTGGCTCATGTCCAGCTTTTCATCTACCAGTACTCCCAAGTCCTTCTCCACAGGGCTGCTCTCAATCTCTTCATCCCCCAACCTGTATTGATATTAGGGGTTGCCCTGTCCCAGGTGCAGGACCTTGCACTTGGCCTTGTTGAACCTCATGAGGTTCACAGAGGCCCACCTCTCTAGCTTGTCCAGGTCCCTTTGGAAAACATCTTGTCCTCCTGGTGTGTCAACCGCACCACTCAGCAAACTTGCTGAGGGTGCACTCGATCCCACTGTCTATGTCATTGATGAAGATGTTAAATAGCAAAGGTACCAGTACGGACCCCTGAGGGACCCCACTTGTTACCGGTCTCCATGTGGACATCGAGCCATTGGCCACGACCCTCCGGATGCGACCATCCAGCCAATCGAACAGTCCATCGAACCATCCACCCATCAAACCCATATCTCTCCAATTTAGAGAGAAGGATGTTGTGGGGGACTGTGTCGAATGCTTTACAGAAATCCAAGTAGATGACATCCATTGCTTTTCCCTTGTCCACTGATGCAGTTACTCCTTCATAGAAAGCCACTAGGTTGGTCAGGCAGGACTTGCCCTTGGTGAAGCCGTGCTGGCTGTCTCAAATCACCTTCCTGTCCTCCATGTGCTTGAGCGTATTGTATCTTCTAGGAGGATCTGTTCCATGATCTTCCCAGGCACAGAGGTGAGCCTGACAGGTCAGTAGTTCCCAGGGTCCTCCTTTCTTCTCTTTTTAAAATGGGCACAACATTCCCCTTTTTCCAGTCAGCAGGGACAATCAATCACTATAGTAATCAATGGCAGTTTAGTTGCCTAAATAATTTCCAACATTAGGGGACTATAAAGCGGCAGGTTGCAAAGGAGATGTAGAGGACCACAGACTAGACTTTGATTTTCCTACTAGGTATATAAAAACATAATAAACAACAGACTTAAGTAAATGGAATTCCAGAATGCAGTGTTTCTTGTAGAGATACAAGAATATGACACATGGCAAAGAATTAGCAGGGCTTTCATAAAGGGCAATCATGCCTCACAAATAACCTAGTGTTCTTTAAAAGAGTCAGTGATATATGAATATAATTATCAAGTTGATCTACCTGGATTTCCAAACAGCTTTTGACATGATCCCTCATCAAAAAGGTTTAAGAAAACTAAGCTGTCTTGAGATAAAAGATAAATTCCTCTTGTGGTTTAATAAAAGCAAATATGATAGGAAATGCAAAGATGGGCAAATGTGATTATGTGATTACATGAAAGGAAACAAAAGATACAGATAAGGAGAGGCATTACTATGGATGCTCCTGTTCAGGAAGTCTAGCTATTCAATATATTCATAAATGATCTAGAAAAGAAAGTAGGTATAGGGTAACAAAAATTGTTGCTGCTGAGATATTATTGAAGGTATTCAGCTCTCAAATTGACTGCAAAGAGTTACAGGAGGATTTCATGATACTGAATGACTGGACAGTAAAATGGCAGATGTAATTCAAGGTCAATATATGCAAAGAGATGCACATGGAGAAATACATCCTTAATTGTTCATACAGAAAGATGGGTCCTAATTTAGCTATTGCCTCTCAGGAGAGAGGTCTTGAAATTATTGTAGCTGTTGCTATTAAAACATCAGTTAAATGCTCAACAGTGGTCAGAGGAGCAAAAAGTATGATAAGAATGGTTAGGAAACAAAATGAGAACAAAATATAAACTATCATTATGCCACTTTATAAATGTGTGGCGTACTACATCTCGAGCAGTGTGTATAGTTCTTGTTTATGTTTTTTGAAAAGGGGAAAGTGAAAAAAAAAAAGGTCAAGGGAATATAATCAAAGAGGTGGAATGGCTTCTTTCCAGGAAAAACTTAAACAGTTTGGAAAAGAGATGGCTCAGGATGATATGAGATATATATATATATATATATATAAAAAATAAATGTCATGGAGAAGATGTTTGGAGAAAGTTTATTCCTTTGTCTTCATAGCACATTATATAAAGGGCATGAAGTAAAAATAGCAGCTAGAGACAGAAAATAACCAAAAGGAAGTACGTTTTTACACCTTGTGTAATTGAATTGCAGTACTCCTTATGGAGGGGTGTTGTGGTGATCAGATGTAGAGCTGGGTTCAAAACCTGCTGAGAGTGTGAGCTATTAAACACCACAATGCATCTCATGAATTCCATCAGCTGCATGTTGGAGTGAGGCAGAGGCAGACATACCACACAGTCCTTGCCTGGCCTTTTAATATTTTCTTAACCATCTGCCAGTTGCAGATGTCCTTGAGGGGATATTGAGAAAGGTGTGCCTTCTTCCTTCTTACCTGCTACAGCCATGTTTTGTTCCCTAACTCTTATTATTTATCTTCTGATAATACCAAGAAAATCCCTTCTTACTAGGCACTATGTATGCAAAGGGTGAATACCTCTCTTTACTATGAAGTGCTTGAAGACCTTGTTAAAACAAAGGTTTACTGTTTTACAGATAAGGAAGTTTGCCTCAGCAAGATTATATACCTTGTCCAAGGTCACACAGAAAGGATGTTGCAATGTGTTGTTGGTTAAGATCACCCTTGCACTCCAAACACAGTTAGGAAATATGTCACAGATTTTAGTCATAAGCGTTTTTAATTATCTGGGCCTTGCTTGGGTTCATTATTCTAAGTCATTTAGGACCATGGTCTTATTAATTATACAGTAACTTTCTGTATCCAGTGATTTAATTATAGAATATTACCTCATTAAAGACAACAAAACTGATCAAAATAAAGGATTATTTAATACACATAATTGAATCCTTCAGCTTTTAATCAAATTAAACATTGATTATTAATTAAGTGAAATAGAAAGCACTGTCACCTTAACAGAGGAAAAAGCAGACAGGAATGAACTAAAGCTTTTCGTAGACTGTCTGAAGGTGGGGATATTGGAAAACTCACAGATGTCCACTAGTGGGAATAGAGTCCTGATGCTGTTGGGACAGGCACATGTAAGTATCCAAAATGAACACGACAGGCATGGCAACTCTTTCCATGTTCTGCTCTGCACAATCTAGTCCCAAACTGAAAAGCAGGATTAGCCATTTCCCAGGTGTTTCATCTGTGTAATGTGTTTGATGGCACTTCAACTCTTACAGAAATTATTTCATGAACATCAGTATTTTAAATCATTCAGCAGGCAGGTTGTGTTGTTAAAAATGTATCTTCAGTCTCTTTTATGTTCCTTTTTTTTCCTACTCAAGTTAGCACAACATGGTTAGGATCCTCTAGTATCCCACAGTTTCCTAAAAAAACAAACAAATTGTTTGATTTTTCACCTTTACTTTTATTTTCTACTGTTCCTAAGGTTTTTCTGGGATAGTGCTATATTCTTGAAATTTCCTGAAGATGTTTAATTTAATAGGAACAACATAAAAGTTTTTTGCTTCTTTTTTCTCCTTTCTAGCCCCTTTCCTTGAATATGCCATTGTCACAACCAGTCTAACTTACTTCCCCCCCACCCCCCCCACCCCCCGCTTCCTTCCTTTACTGTCTTTTTCCTTTTTCTGTGGCACACTGACTGTGAGGTTCTTTTGCATTGCAGCTGTCTCCTATCATTTTTACTGTTGTCTTGGTGCTATGGGAGCAGAGTGTTCAGGCCCTCCATGCTGCCAGTGTCTTTTTTCTCTCCTCTTTATTGCCTTTGAGCAATGCAGGAACCGCTGCAGAGTACCTTTACCCCATGAACCTCAGAGACCCAAAGCAGGTCAGGAGAACTTGGCTGAAGGGAGCAGATAGCAATGTATCCTATTTCATTAAATAATCAATGTCTATGATATGACCATACATACAGTTCCAGTGCAATTAATGTTGCAGATCAACAGTGTGTTGAAAAACTCTTGAGGCAAGTATTGAAGTCAAATGGTTCCCTTCCACAAAAAATTATGAGGGAAGAGCTGCATAGTAAACACAATCACAGTCATTCCAATCCCAATTCATATTTTCCTTCCTTTGGTTACTGAAATATCTCTCTTAAAATCTAAACCACTGTCAGCAGCAAAAATACAGAATATATGTTATGAAAATGCCTGCTCATATCTCAAACCTCATGACTTGTCTGTATGAGGACAGAAAATCAAAGGTAGTAGTAGCATGTGTGAGATATATATTATTTTGCGTACAGTCAACAGACTTGCATGATGCTGCATGCAGGATATAGTAAATTAAGCAGGTAAAGGAGACCAACACAACCTTCACTTTTTAAGCAAAGGAGTACTGAAATTTGGTACTAAATCATACTAACTCTTACAAAATATCTGAGACTTAGGAAATATCAACTTGGACCACCGTTAGAAAAGTCTGTGAGACTTTCCTCTTTATAAAGCTATTCTACTGCAAGATCAATACTCCAAACTCGCTTCCCTCTGGATATAAATCCCTAACCAAATCTTCTAAAGTATCTTACAATCTGAAGAAAGAAAACCATAACTTTGCATGCAAAGAGGGCTTCCAAGGAGTAGAGGGGAAAAGAGCCAGTGATTTTATGAGACACAGTAGTGCTCATGTTGCCTTTGATCCATCCTCAATAGAAGGCTCATCTGCTACTGTAATGGAAGGAAGCAGAATAATAAAGTAAATTGAAGATTTACAAGCTTGAAGGGAAAAAGATTCAGAATGTCTTGTCTGGGTGCAGTTGCATGTGATTGCTTTTCTGACTTAAGGTGGTCTAGCTCTTTGATGCTGCTGTTAACAAAACTCTTTCAGATATGTATTATCTGAAAGATAATCTTACCAATCTGACCATCTTACAGGTCAGAAAAACTAAGAAGAATATTGAGAAAAATGACTTACTCCCTAAACTAAGCAGTGAACTAGCAGCAGAGCTGGAAATAGAAGCTACATCTTTTCAGTCTTTGCTCAATTTCTGTATTTGTCATGCTTATGGTGAAAAAAAGGCTTTTCATGTGCTACCAGTACTTGATTGCCATGCATATTTTTTTCTTAAAGTAAATGAATGAGGTTCTTTATCTTTCCATACCCCCTTGGTGAGGTTATGGAAGTGTGCATGAGGGTTTGTCCTGGTTTTGGCTGGGATAGAGTTAATTTTCTTCCTAGTAGCTGGCACAGTGCTGTCTTTTGGATTTAGTAGGAGAAGAATGTTGATAACATGCTGATGTTTTAGTTGTTGCTAAGTATTGCTTATGCTAGTCAAGGACTTTTCAGCTTCCCATGCTCTGCCAGGTGCACAAGAAACTGGGAGGGAGCACAGCCAGGACAGCTGGCCCAAACTGACCAAAGGGCTATTCCATACCATATGACATCATGCTCAGTATATAAACTGGGGGGAGTTGGCCGGGGAGCCGCGATTGGTGCTCGGGAACTGTCTGGGTATTGGTCGGTGGGTGGTGAGCAATTGCATTGTGCATCACTTGCTTTGTATATTATGATGATGGTGATGATTATTATTATTACTACTACTACCTTTATTATTATATTGTTATTATTGTCATTACTATTTTACTTTATTTCAATTCTTAAACTGTTCTTATCTCAACCCAGGAGTTTTTTTCACTCTTACTCTTCCAATTCTCTCCCCGTCCCATTGGGGTATGGGGAGTGAGCGAGCGGCTGCGTGGTGCTTAGTTGCTGGCTGGGCTAAACCACGACAGGGTTTAATGTCTTTAGAAAGCTCTTTGAGGGTGCAATGTTACAACATTTTCTGTGAAGCTACCCAAGTGCAGGATCATTCTGGCCTCACTGAGGAAAAAATTCATGACTGTAGGCTGCACACCAGATCTCAGGAGGTGACTCTTCTTTGCCTTTGCTGCATTCATATTGTAAGAGGTCAAACTGTGAGAGATGTCTTTGTTGCACTGACTAACCCTCATAAAGAATGGACTCAAGCCTTGGTCCTGGTTCAGGATTCAACAGGAATGCAAAGCTCATCTACTCTCTTGTTCAGAAAAGCACTACCACATTTTGAATCAGCCATAACTTAGAGTTGAGTTTCGATTTGTAATTATGAAGTGTTGCAGTGATAAAGTTGAAAAGTCAGCAGCCAGCCACTAATACATGTTTCAAAGAGTAGTTGGAGGATGGCATTTTACCCACCCATGACCAGTTATGGAAAACTGAGAGAACTGCATATTAGAATGTGCTAAGAAATATAGGAGAGCAGCCAAAGACTGAATCAGAAATGATGACAAAAGAGCTAGAATACTGGTTGTAATCCAACCCATTTTCGGTCAATGGACAATAAGGGGTTGTGACAATTCCCAAGCTCCAGAGGTGACTGGTTCTCTCTGAAACAGTTGTCTCACATCCTTTGTCATTCCCACATTTTTATGCTAATGTCACTTTTGAGCTTTGCCTTGCCTTCTGCAGACCTTTCCTAGCTCACATTGTTTCTTAAGGGCTCTGCCATGATTTGGAGCAGCTCTGCTGGCAGCCCACCAGCAGAATTGGAGGGTTTCTCTGAGGTGCAAGGACAACCTCCTTGCTCAGGCTTGGTTGACAAGGTGGCAGGTTTGAGGGAAGAAAGGCAAAAAAACCTTTGAAAACTGTTCTGTAATTAATCCCAGATCTGGTTCTTAGACTGATGCCTGCAAACTGCCCAGTGAGAGTTAATTTTCACAGCGCTAAGCACAATTACTGAAGTTTTAGGTGATCAGACTTTTGTCTTTTAATAACATGAAATTGCAGAAAGGAGTCAGAGATTCTCCTCATTGCAAGTCAGTCAAACTGTAAACAAGGATACTCTACTGTTCATTAACCTCAGTTCAGCAAAACCACTCTTTGTTTGAGAATGTACTGAAGGGGGCTGGCACGATCATAGTCATAGAATCATAGAATGCTTTGGGTTGGAAGGGACCTTTAAAGGTCATCTAGTCCAACCCTCCTGCAATAAGCACGAACATCTTCAACTAGATCAGGTTGCTCAGAGCACCGTCCAACCTGACCTTGAATGTTTCCGGGGATGGGGCATCTACCACCTCTCTGGGCAACCTGTTCCAGTATTTCACCACCCTCACTGTAAAAATATTTTTCCTTATATCTAGTCTGAATCTACCCTCTTTAAGTTTAAAACTGTTACCCCTTGTCCTATTGCAACAGGCTCTGGTAAAAAGTTTGTCCCCATCTTTCTTACAAGTACTGCAATAAGGCTGCAGTAAGGCTGCAATAAGGTGTCCCCAGAGCCTTCTCTTCTCCAGGCTGAACAACCCCAACTCTCTCAGCCTTTCCTCATATGAGAGGTGTTCCAGCCCTCTGATCATAATCGTGGCCCTCCTCTGGACCTGCTCCTACAGGTTCATGTCTTTCTTATGCTGGGGGGCTCCAGAGCTAGACACAGTACCTCAGGTGAAGTCTCACCAGAGCGGAGTAAAGGGGCAGAATCACCCCCCTCAACCTGCTGGCCATGTTTCTTTTGATTCAGTCAAGGATACGGTTGGCTTTCTGGGCTGCAAGTGCACATTGCCAGCTCATGTCCAGCTTCTCATCAACCAGAACCCCCAAGTCCTTCTCTGTAGGGCTGCTCTCAATCTCTTCATCCCCCAGCCTGTATCGATACTGTGGGTTGCCCTGTCCCATGTGCAGGACCTTGCACCTTGGCCTTGTTGAACCTCATGATGTTCACATGGGCCCACTTCTCAAGCTTGTCCAGGTCCCTCTGGATGGCATCCCATCCCTCAGGCATGACAACCGCACGACTCAGCTTGGTGTCTGCAAACTTGCTGAGGGTGTGTTTGATCCCATTGTCCATATCATTGATGAAGATATTAAACAGTACTGTTCCCATCCGGACATTGAGCCATTAACCACTACCCTCTGGATGTGACCATCCAACCAATTCCTCATCCACTGAACAGTCCACCTATCGAATCCATATCTATCCAATTTAGAGAGAACAATGTTGTGGGGAACCATGCCAATGGCCTTACAGAAGTCCAGATAGATGACATCTGTAGCTCTTCCCTTGCCCACTGATGTAGTCACTCCATCATGGAAGGCAACTAGGTTGGTCAGGCAAGACTTGCCCTTGGTGAAGCTGTGCTGGCTGTCTTGGATCACCTCCCTGTCCTCCATGTGCCTTAGCATAGCTTCTAGGAGGATCTGTTCACAGGCACAGGGGTGAGTCTGACAGGTCAGTAGTTCCCTGGATCCTCCTTTTTCCCCTTTTTAAAAATGGGTGCAATATTTCCCTTCTTCCAGTCACCAGGGACTTCCCCTGACTGCCATTGCTTTTCAAATATCATGGAGAATGACTTACCAACTACATCAGCCAATTACCTCAGGATTCTGGGATGCATCTCATCAGGTCCCATAGACTTATGTATGTTCAGGTTCCTCAGGTGGTCACAAACCTGATCTTCTCTTACAGTGGGAGGGACTTTGCTCCCCCAGTCCCTGTCTTGCAGTCCATCCACTCAAGAGGTGTGGGGAGAGAGGTTGCTGGTGAAGACTGAGGCAAAAGGATTGTTGAGTACATCAGCCTTCTCCTCATCCGTTGTTACCAGTTTGCCAGTCTTGCTCAGCAGGATAGGTACACTTTCTTTGACCTTCCTTTTCTGATTGATATATCTGTAGAAGCCCTTCTTGTTATTCTTGCATCCATTGCCAAGTTCAGCTCCATCCGCGCCTTGGCCTTCCTGACCCCATCCTTATACAACTGGGCAGCATCCCTATACTCTTCCTAGGAAGTCCCTGCTTCCACTGCCTGTGCATTTCCTTCTTGCCCTTTAGTTTGATCAGCAGGTCTCGACTCATTGATGCTGGTCTCTTGCCTTCCTTTCCTGATTTCTTACACCTGAGGATGAAGAAGTCTTGTGGTCTACGGAAAGCGTCCTTAAAGATCTGCCAGCTCTGTTCTGCTCTCTTGTCCCTGAGGGCAGTTTCCCAGGGGGTCCTATTGACTAACTGCTTGAACAGCTGGAATTTTGCTTTCCTAAAATTCAGGGTTCTGACTTCACTCTTTGCCTGACCCATATCCCTCAGGACTGTGAACTCTACCAGTGCGTCACCACTGCGGCCCAGGCTGCCTCCAATCTTGACATCACTGTGTCTCACTTGTGTTGGTGACCATCAGGTTCAGTATTGCAACCCCTCTGGTAGGGCTGTCTATTATGATGTGCCGTGAGAGCAAGAGAAGGTGGGAGGAGAGGCATTGGGTTGAAACTGAGCGCAGGGAAGGGGGAGGGAGAAGAGGTGCTTCCCTCAGTGTTTGTTTAATTGTTTGTCTTCCTGTTTTACTTAATACTTGAATCAGTAATTAAAAATTGATGCTAATTGGCAATAAATTACATTAAGTGCAATTCCCTGAGCTGAAACTGTTTTGCCCACAACAGGTCTTTATCCTGAAACATTTGCTTCTGATGGTGTTACTGAGGAGGAGTTTCAGTGATGAAGGAAACAAGGTTAGAAATGACCATGAAATGATGGAGCCTTCTCAGATGACAATCTCACTGACCTGAGGATATGGATGGCTGTGTTACCCCTTCTCTTTCCTACTTTCCCCTGCCCTTCTTCCTCTCTATTCCCTATTCCCTTTCCGTCCCTGTTAGGGAAGGCAGCACTCTCCCCATAAGAAAGCAACTTTGGTGACGGGGCACAGAGCAGGCATGCAACAAGGAGAAAACTCCTTCAGAAGGGATACAGTGGAAATTCTCAAGGTGTTGGAGAAGCATGTCCTTGAAACTGTTATGGTACATGGGGTAACCTTTGAGGATGGCTGCATGCTGCCAGTGTGGTATAAAGAGTTTTACATCTTTATTTAAACTACATCATTAAAATGAATGTAAAGTTATTACTATAATGCCTTGTCCTTTTCCCCACTTGACAGGGGAAAAAACCGATGCACTTATTATCTGTCTGATGAATAAATGCAAAAATAAATCCTCATTATGAAACTTGCTTATATAGGTCTGTTTCAGATATTAAACCATTATATCTTGCCTCTAAACTACATTATTCCCCAAAGCAAACAGAAATTTTCACAAGGTGGCATTTTGTACTACACATTTGAATTTATATAAAGTAAGGCATACAGTGTTCAACATATATCAGTAAAAGCCTTTGATTTATATTTCTTAGAACTAGGTCACATAAAGCATTCATTTTAGGATGAGGATATGTATGTGCCTGCTTATACTGGCATCTTTAGCTCTGAATAAGAATATATAATTGTGGTAAAGAGATATTTGTCAAGCAAAATGATGGCTTATTGTTTTTCTCTGAGTTAAAGGTGATAATTACTCATGGTTTATATGAAGCCATCAGTAATACACAGCTTCTCTGGTATTGCTATTTACCCTGTAGGCACCCCTGTAAGTTTACCCCCAATGACTGTTACTATCTTGGTGGTGGGTGATCATCCAAAGAAAAAGAGAGTTGTGGTGGGAAATGGCCTCCTGTGTCACAGAGTTCAGGACTCTACTGCTGCAGATACCCATGCTATATAACATCTTTTTTCATTTTTCTTTTTCACTCCCTATGTTAAAACTCTCTAGCTTTGCTGGAACGCATTATTCTTCAAGAAAGTATTCCACAGTCTCACTTTGCTGAAAAATAGAACTTTCTTCTGTTCATGGAGCTGTTGGATAAATGTTAATGCTCAGTTTATACTCATTAATTCATGTACCCACAGAGACCTTTAAATTAAAGAGCTCCACTTCTTCCTGTAGTTTATTACAAATCATGTTGTAGTTACAAAGTGCAAACTAAATCTACTCCCAAACTTTATAAACTTGCCTAAACCCCATATTTTTTTAATTCTCATCTAAAAAAACAGGCTTTTGATTCCCCAAATAACTTTGCAGCCCTTACATTAGTCCTTTGTAGTGTATGTTCATGTTCTTTGAACACTGATGTTCAAAGCATTGCAAATGAAGCCAAGGCAGTGCCTTGTACAGAGCCCTAATGCTTCCCTGTTACTGAAATATTTCACCTGAACCTCATCAGAGGACCACATTTGCCTTTTTTATTGCCTGTGTTACAGAAGTGATCATTTTATGACTGATTAAATCAGCAAATGCAAATGCTAATAAAATAGCAACATTGAAGAAGTAATTGATTTTTAAGTGGCTAGACTGAATAAAGAGTTAATTTGGCCTTTCTGATTTTTTTTTTTTTTTTTTGGTGCTAGGTGCAGACAATGCTTGGTAGCAAAGCTTGCACTGATTTTAACTGACTGGCTGACCTCTGTGAGGGAGTCCAAAATCTGGAACTTTGCCCTTTGGGCTGACTGAATATTGCATTGCTGTAAGGCACAGAGAAAATAATGAGGAGTGGGGGGTAGACAGAGAAGGTGTGTGAGAGAGAATTCATGGTTTTATGTACACTGCATGCTCAGAAGAGACACTTTCTCTGAGAAATGCAAACTCAACCACTTTCTTTAATTGACCCTTCACACTTGAATAATTTATTTCCAGTTTGTTACTAGTTGTGTTTTGGCTTCCACTCTTGCACTGAGATGTGGAGCTAGGTCTGCTCCTGAAGCCTGCTAGCTTTTGCTGAACCAGCTGTTTTGGGGCTCTGCACATGGGAATGTGGCAATGAGATACGGTAGGTATAAGTGGATAATGCAGTGAGGCAGGACTCCCTTTAAATTGGGACTGAACTGAATAAATTAGAGGGAATGTTGTTAAAACTGTGACTTGTGACCCATTTTTATCTTGCATTTCACCAAGCAAGGGGATAGTCTAGGAGTCTTCAAGCTTTAATGAGCCCCTATCTTCTCCTAGTTGAACTCTGAGAGGAAGGAAGCATCCCAGTGAATAAATGCTAGGAGCCAAGCTTAACTAGACTATGTGAATGATAAATTTTTTTCTAGCAGGGTTGACTTTAAAGCTCTATTGGGCTCAAAGTTTATTCACACTGGCACAGAGAAGTCCAAGTAACTTCATTTTATCCCATAGAAGGCTGCAGTACCTTACAGGTATTAATCTTACAGTGATGGGTTTGCCTCTGCCCTATAGATAAGGCTGGGTATCTGTAGATACAGATAACCTGGAGGATATCTGTAAAGGAGAGGTGGAGTATGGATATCCCATTGGCAGGAGTAGCTAAATCATATCTTACACATTTGAAGACACTCAGGATGGACTTCTTGCCATCAAATGTGTCATAGCACAGACTGCTTCAGAGGCAGAAAGCAATGAACACAATGTTTTTTAAAATACATTTGCCACCATTTAGGCATGTGATTATTGGAGGGGGATTGTGAGAGGCAGCAATTTGGAGATGTTCTGGAAATCATGTGTAACGCGTCCCTTGTAGATGACATACCACAGCCTGGAGCAGAGACTCCAGAACAAAAGGTATAGGCTCTTCCTTGTGTCCGCGAAAGGTCTGAACTTTTTGCCTTTCTTCTCTTTAGGGAAGGGCAAAAGTGAGACTGAACACATACCAACTGGTGAGCAATGGGATCTGGAAGAAAACTGACCTGAGGCTCCTTTCCAGTGCTCAGCAGTTCACATTGAGTGTCGTTGCTTGATATCAGATGTACAACCACAAAAGAATGCAGAGGCAATGAGACTTCCCAGCAGCTGGCTGAAAGTGGCTTCTCTTAACCTTTCAAAGTTTGTATTTTTGCATGTTTATTTTTTGTGATATGAGCTCCTGCTGACATCACAGCTGAGCAAACACTCTCCTGTTGATAGGTATACACTTTCCTTTTCCCTTGCAGCAGTGGAGACTATGGCAAGGTCTGAACCAGGAAGACAAGAGCTCAGGGATCTGAGGGGAGCTAAGACAGCAGAGCGCCAGTTTGCTGAGCAGCTCTGTGTATGTCTTAGCTGCAACAAAGAGCTTTTCCATTGCAAATGGACATGAAATATTTTATGAGGGAAGGTATTATCACAGTTTGAGAGGATGGATGTGATCAAGGGTACGTATTCATCTTAGCGAGGGAACTAAAAGCTATAAATACAAGGTAGGGTGATTACCTGTGGGCAGATGAGTACTGGCTATACATTTTGACAGTGGAAATCCATATTTTGCTTGGCTCAAGTAAGAAATATAAAACATTTTTGTTGTTGTTGCTTTTTTTGCATTTTCTTTATGTCTTAATTACCCCTCCTGTCAGAAATAACATATGCAAGTTGACAACAGAAAAGTTAGAGGCATCTATTCCAAAGTCCTGGAAAGATTCAGGTGTAGTTTGGTTAGAATTCAAAATGATGATTCTTATGAGAAAATGGTGTTGTCCTGAACTGAGATCTTAGTCACAGTCAGACTACTGACTGCATCACAAACTTGCTTTCATATTTTTTCTGGGTTACAATATATGACTTAAACAAGCTCTGGAGGCCCGTCAGAAGGATGCTTGTTATTAAACTCCACTGATGTAATACATCCCCCTTGATGAACAAGAAAGGTGAACTTGTATCAATGGACGAGGAGAAGGCTGAGGTACTCAACAACTTCTTTGCCTCGGTCTTCACCGGCAACCTCTCTCCTCACCCCTCCCAAATTGATGGACCAAAAGATGGGGACCAGGGGGGTAAAGCCCCTCCCACTGTAAGGGAAGATCAGGTTCGAGACCACCTGAAGAACCTCAATGTACACAAGTCTATGGGACCTGATGAGATGCACCCCAGAGTCCTGAGGGAATTGGCTGATGTAGTTGCCAAGCCACTCTCCATGATATTTGAAAAGTCATGGCAGTCAGGTGAAGTCCCTGCTGACTGGAAGAAGGGGAATGTTGTGCCCATTTTTAAAAAGGGAAGAAAGGAGGACCCTGGGAACTACTGACCTGTCAGGCTCACCTCTGTGCCTGGGAAGATCATGGAACAGATCCTCCTAGAAGATATGCTCAAGCACATGGAGGACAGGGAGGTGATTCGAGACAGCCAGCACAGCTTCACCAAGGGCAAGTCCTGCCTGACCAACCTAGTGGCTTTCTATGAAGGAGTGACTGTATCAGTGGACAAGGGAAAAGCAATGGATGTCATCTACTTGGATTTCTGTAAAGCATTCGACACAGTCCCCCCCAACATCCTTCTCTCTAAATTGGAGAGATACGGGTTTGATGGGTGGACTGTTCGATGGATAAGGAGTTGTTTGGATGGTCGCATCCAGAGGGTCGTGGTCAATGGCTCGATGTCCACATGGAGACCGGTAACAAGTGGGGTCCCTCAGGGGTCTGTACTGGTACCTTTGCTATTTAACATCTTCATCAATGACATAGACAGTGGGATCGAGTGCACCCTCAGCAAGTTTGCAGATGACACCAAGCTGAGTGGTGCGGTTGACACACCAGGAGGACAAGATGTCATCCAGAGGGACCTGGACAAGTTGGAGAGGTGGGCCTGTGTGAACTTCATGAGGTTCAACAAGGCCAAGTGCAAGGTCCTGCACCTGGGACGGGGCAACCCCCGGTATCAATACAGGTTGGGGGATGAAGAGATTGAGAGCAGCCCTGTGGAGAAGGACTTGGGGGTACTGGTGGATGAAAAGCTGGACATGAGCCAACAATGTGCGCTTGCAGCCCAGAAAGCCAACTGTATCCTGGGCTGCATCAAAAGAAGCGTGGCCAGCAGGTCGAGGGAGGTGATTCTGCCCCTCTACTCTGCTCTGGTGAGACCTCATCTGGAGTACTGCATCCAGCTCTGGGGTTCTCAGCACAAGAAGGACATGGACCTGCTCGAGCGGGTCCAGCAGAGGGCCACTAAAATGATCCGAGGGCTGGAACATTTCTCCTATGAGGCCAGGCTGAGGGAGTTGGGATTGTTCAGCCTAGAGAAGAGAAGGCTGCGAGGAGACCTTATTGCGACCTTCCAGTACTTAAAGGGGGCCTACAGGAAAGATGGGGAGAATCTTTTTAGCAAGGCCTGTTGTGACAGGACAAGGAATAATGGATTTAAGCTAAAGAAGAATAGATTTAGACTAGACATAAGAAAGAATTTTTTTACAATGAGGGTGGTGAAGCACTGGAAGAGGTTGCCCAGAGAGGTGGTAGAGGCCCCATCCCTGGCAACATTCAAGGTCAGGTTGGACGGGGCTCTGAGCAACCTGATGTAGTTAAAGCTGTCCCTGCTCACTGCAGGGGGGCTGGGCTAGATGACCTCTAAATGTCCCTTCCAACCCAAAGCATTCTATGATTCTATGATTCTATGATCCTTTTAAAAGGTCCTTAAGTTTGGAGCTTTTTCTGCAATCGCTCTACTAAAAAATCAGCCAGGTGATTAATCCAAATGGCACTATGCAAATGATTGTTTCTGTGGCTCTTCCTGTGATGCCCACACTTTTGTCTTCCCTGCTTGAAATGAGGACATTTCTTTTTTCTTTCCTTTTGAAAAGGCAATTCCTTTGCCAGAGAATGTGTTTCTCAACTGTGGACAATGAAAGTCTGAACTGGCCCTCTGAATATGTTTAGAAGTTGCACATGAAAAAAAAACCCAAACAACCCACTTTGGAAAGATTTTCGATATCAAGAACATACAAATCATGAGTTTTTGAGAGGTGGAGTAGGTCAGAGCAATTACAGATGAAATTCAAAACATTAGATGACTTCTGAAAGAAGTCAAGAGTTGTAACATAGAAATAATCTTCTACCTGTTCCTTTCCTGTCACATTGATTGTGCTCCTTGAATCACATGCCCAGCGCTATATTTCCTCACATTGTTGTCATCTTCACTGGAATTTCAAAGCTTGCATTTCTCTCTCCACCTAGTGCTCTTCCTCTCTCCTCTGTTATTTTTACTGTAATTGTTATGGTGTCAGCTGTGCTGATCACTTCAGAGGGCTGAGGTCTTAAGTGTCAGTACACACATTCAGTATTTATATAGCTTTTTATCATGTTATTGGCTTTTTTCATTCACTTCCTGTATCAGTCTAGAAATGAAAGGGACATTATTGCAACAGCCTTGGCTTTCCTCTTGTGTTGAGATTTTTCAAATGACAGATGGAGTTACCTTTTAAAACATACCCGTGATAAGAAATGAACTCCAGATCTGTGTCACTTGAATTATTTAGCCTGACACTTAACAAATAGAGCAGCTTAAGTTCTCCATGGAAGCAGTTTAGTTAAGAAAGAGGATGCAAATCAGACCAGTTGCATATTTAAAGTGTGAATGCATCAGTGTGTGAACCCTGCCACACTATCACATCAACTTTTGATAGTCATTAAAGGAAGATGATATATTTTCTTTCAGCTTTGGTCATTTAGCAGGTGTGTAGAAGATTTTTCTCCCCCTGGAAGCCCACATTATGCAGTCTTGTTTTTTTTTAATCCAATCTGTCTGTGTCAGAAGCCCAGCAGTAAGTCTGCTTCTCTGTATGAGGGAAATTGTTTTCTACTAACTGATGACCTCAGCATAGCAGTTTCTTTTCCAGCACATCAAAGCTCACAGTGAGACTTGCTGCAGCAAGTGCACTTTTGAGTGGCTTTATGACATATGAAGACCCTCTTTGGCATTCATACTGTGCTTCTCTATTGTTTACAAGCTAACAGTGAATTATTTATGGAAGTTGCTGGAGATATGACTCTCTTTTTGCCCAAAAGCTGTATTTTATCTTGTGTTGAGACTTTATGTGAAAGCTATTTTGGGGGTTTATGTCCTTTTTACATTTATTTGACAGGTTTTATGGTACCAATCCCTTGTTTCCATTTTTATTACCATTAAAACCCATCTCTGAAAATTATTATTAAATGCAGCATGGCTTTAACTCACCTGATGATATTTTTCTTTGCATTGCTGTTTTTGAACGATTTCAGATAAGATTGTACTGAACAAACTAACATGAATATTCTTAGCAAAGAAGCAGCCATTTTGTTTCTTCAAATAAAGCTTAAGATCATTGGTTCATATATGCAAAGTACATACCTTAGATCAGGGTCCAACTATCCTTCACTCTACATTTGTAAGTTATGACATCTGTCAATAGTTGCATCGGCATAAAGCCAAACTGTTAGTAGTGACCAATGTTAAAACTCACTGATCGTTTGCCCTATTTTATAGCTATTGAAGCATCAAAGACAGGCAGTGTTACAACAGTTTGACCAAACTGATCTTAGAAACGACATATAATTTCAGCTGTGTAGGAGTGAACTGCAATTTGATATTTTCTTTTTCCCACTTAACAAGAGGAGGGTAACTGCATTCATTGCCACATTACTCTTAAGAAGTTATTTGGACTTCTTTCTATACATGCCAAACTCAGAATCAGTTCAGTTCAGAGTACAGAATGATTCCAGACACTGGTAGTTAAAACTGGCTGAGAAGGACCTTTCTTCCCCAGGTTCTTCATGTTAAATGAATTTATTCTTTGGATGATGGTACTGCCTAAATGTCGTAGTTAGGTCCTCTGCTAAAGGCAGAATTAGGAACTTCTCCATCTCTGAAGTTCACATTCAGACATTTATGTATCATTTCACATCTGCTGAAAATGGAAATTTTGGCCCTGTGTCAGTCTTTCTGTTTGAATTCAGGATCTGGAATGCTTACGCATTTAGAGCCTGAAAGCCTAAGAAAGTAGATATCCTATGGATTTGTTGCAACTATCAGTGGTAATTTTCTATTACTTTGCATGGCTCTTTTAAAGTTTTTCACAGAAAAGTGACTGTGCATGGAAGTATATGTTTCATAGACTAAAAGTTAAGGTACTCTGAAAAATGGAAATGCCAGACTATAGGCATTGCTGTGATTGTTTTTGCAACATGGAACCTCATGGTTGGTTTGATAGTGGTATAACTTGCACATCAAATACTGCATTCATTTCACCTAGCTTCACGTGACTATGATTTAGATGTGTAGAGCTGATATAATAATCTTGAATCCCTTTATAGTCTATGGTAAAAAGCAGGCATCACTGGACATTGAAATTAATCTGACTCCCAGGTATCTGCTGTTCTGAGCAGCATTAGAGCTTTCATAGTGAAAAAGTGGCATTATCACATGATTTCTGTTCATGGCTAATTAGGTCAATCTTATTTGGGGTTGGTATGGCTTTTCAGCTTACAGATGTAAAGCTTCCTGTGGGAGGTGTTTTGAATATATAACATGGGGTTTGCAGAAGTGGGTAGGACCATTAAAAATCTGTTTCATTTCATTATAAGAGAGCTGGATTAGCACTGAATGCTTTAGGATATACTATTTTTAGTGCCAGCTGTTCCTCTTGGAGGGGTTAAGTATTTATGCTGGTTGCTTCTTGTTTCTCTTCTTTGAGGAAATATGTGATCTTCTGAAACACATCATGGCTGCCAAATTTTAATCCAAAGGTCTCAGCTGAGTTGCCTAAACATTGGCATTTACTTTCATTTGAGACACCACTGGGCATCCCTGATATCTGGATGGGGCTGACAGATATTACACAAGAAAGAAGGGAGATAGATGTACTGCTGGTGTAGCAGCTGAAGGCCAGCCAGGATACTGTAGAACATCTTAAATGGCATTAGTAGTCTATGCTTAGGATGTGAATCATGCCCTAATTTCCTTCCGTAGTTTCCTTCGACTGTCCAGCTATGGTACTGGGGCAAAAGAAATTGCAATCAGCTTCCTTAATTACTCTGGCTGTAACAGTCTTAGTGGAGGCAGGACACTTTCCATTTCTTGTTACAATAGTTGCAATCTCCTGTTTGACTTACCAATGTCTTGTCTTGTATTTACATGTAGCTTTAAAGATCTCTATATGCAAGGACCTGCTTTTATAGATAGACCGTTGGCATTAGGCCTTGGCAACAATACAGATATTCCCATGCCAGAACAAGCTCAGCTGTACTGGACTACAAGTGCATTTGTCTTTGGAAGTGGAGGCCTCCCTCCTGCTTGTTTATTCCTTTTTGACTCACAGCAAATAGAACTTGGTCTTGATCTCAGTAGCTGGGGCATGGAGTTTCATAAAGACCCAGTGCCTATTTGATTGACATTTTTAAATTTGCTTCTAAATCAAGGCCTTCCCACTCAGTCAACCACCCACAGAATGACATTTCAGAAATAAAAGCATAGCATCTCTGCAGATCTGTCCCTTGTTACTGAAGCATCTCTCTGTCTCCAAGATAATTAAAGCCTTACCTATGAGCTACGGTCCTGTATGTCAAGTAGGACCTTGTCTCTCAAATTCTGAAAGACTTTGGAACCTGCAAAAAGCAGATAAAATTCAGTCAGTGACTTCAAGCCTTGTTTTCTGCCTGAGTTAGGAGTCAGCATAGAGACATGATGGAGTTAAAACCAGCAAGGAATAAGGCTTACTGGTCCAGGATACCTGGGAAAGCTATTTATTCATTCTCTAATGGGCCAAATTATTCTTTAATTTCATCCAGTTTTTGCTATATCACTACCACCACTACTACTACTACTATAGCTACATAACTACCTAGGTATATACTTGGTTTAACTCACTTGATTTTGAGTACCTGTATTTTTTGCTTCTTAAACACAGAAGGGCAGAGTGCTGCAGTCTATTGTCTTAGAAAATCCCCCTAATGTCTAGCAGTAAAAAGTAGCCCTGTGTCTTTCATTGGAAAGCTGATGTTTTTGTTCAAACCACTGTCTATTTCTTTCCTCTTCCAGACTTCAACTGAAGAGTGGTGATGGTTTATGCTCAGTTCTTTAAATTCAGCAGACAAGCTTCTCACATCTGGTCAATTACCTGTGTCCTACTTGCCCTTTCTGTCTAATCCCTCTCTTATACACAAGTCCTTTATGATGTGACAGTTGAACATTAAAAACAATGTGAGGTTAGATCAGAGGCAAGCTGAAAGTAACCCCTGTCTGAATGACAGATGCCTGTGTTGTACTTATATTTTGCTTCTCCAGCAAAAATGTCCATGAAGACAATATTTCATATATGACTTTACAGAAATTTAGGTTAGAATGAAATTTGTTAGGAGACCTTTTCAAAGTTAAAAACATTGACAAAATGAGTGTTGCATAAAAAGTCTAGTTATTGGCAATGCTTGTTTAAAGGTATAAGATCCTGTAGAATTCCTATTACAAATGAGCAAACAAATCCTGGATTTGATGCTTGGGCAGTAGAGTAAAAATAAAGCATCTTAAATGCCTTGTGCTGTTGTGCTGATGGATGACACCTTCATGTTCCATTTATGAGTGACTTTAGTGCTATAATTTTGGGACATTTCAACATGTAATTTAATCCCATCTGGAGTCAAGAAGTTAATTTCTTTTTTTGCCATTAGACCTTGCTTTTCTCTTATACCTCAGCCTTTCAAACTCATATTTAAAGTAACATAGACTGTATTCTAACATTTTAGTTATCACCAATATGTGCTTGGACTGGGCATAACAGAAGAAGTGACCAAGCAAAGATGTCCATGGAATAAATATTCCCAACTCACTATCAGTTCTTCTGGTGGCCCTGGAATAGACTAAGCCAGAGACTTTTTGCCCTTGCAGGGGTCAAAAAGGAACCTTTTTAGAAGTAGTTTTGTCCCATATTTATATGTAATTAAATTGACACGCAGGAGCTGTACTCTTGTGCCTAACTCACAGAGCTCCAGAGATTTGTCTTATTCTTCACTTCACTATTTAGTTAATCATAACTGGTTTAAATAAGATGTTTCCAAAGTGTGGTGTGAGGATGACTAGTGGACTGCAAAGCTGTGGAAATTGTTTCCTGGTGTTATTAAACTGTGTTTTCAATAACATTCAGAATTTGAAGCATAAAGGGTGCATGACTATCTATAAAAAATGAAGAGAGCAAACAATGACCCACTCCTCATTCCCAGATTGGAGAGCGATGCATTCATTCAGTCATTAATGCAGACAGTGTGAGTGAAAGTACAGATTCCCAGTCCCAAAGAATTTTCCTTCTGGACATTGCAGTTTGCTTGGCTTAATCCTCATCCTTTCAAAAGCAGCAGTTTTTCAGGCATACTGTACAATACTCAAGACTAATCTAGCATAACATTCACTGAAAATGTTAAAAATATGTTTTAATGTTTTTGCCAGCACTAAGTATAAACCCTACAACAAATGAAGAAAGGGTATTTATATGTGTGTTTTCAGAGCTCTCAGAGAACGCAGAAAATCCATACATTCACTCCACAGCCCCCAACCCACTGCCATTTGCATGCTCTTAACATGATATTTATTCATTGCAAATTAAAGCATTATCATTTCTGCATTCAATCCCTCTGTAATAGCAGAAGAAGTAATATAAACAGGCTTCTAGATTCCAATGACATATTCATTAGGACTGAATTATGAGTTCAGCACATCCTGAAAATAGGGACGGCTTAGTACATTTGTACAGCTGTCATTTTGCTGCAGGCACAAACCAGGAAAGGAATGACTGCAAACCCAGCTGCTATAGTTCTATACATACCAGCTGTTTTGGTAACCATACCCTCCTTTCCTCCTCCAAATAGTATTCCTCTGACAGGATTTGCCTGACAGAGCATAGGAGTAAGTCGATATTTGGAAAATGAAAGAGAAGAAAGGGGGTTCAAAAGTGTTGGGTGGAATATGCTCTAACATATGTCATAGAATAAAACCCACTTGCTGCAATATAATTTCTGTTTTAAAACAGTAAAAAAGCACAGAAGTTCACATCACACCATATGGTGTTGAGTTAAATCTGCTCTGTAGTTTTGAGTCAAGAACATATGCACCCAATGAAGTGGCAGTTGTTATAGAAAATACGACTGTTTTGTTAGTAAATAACATTAGAAAGCAACAAACAGCCCCTTAAGTGATTTTTTTCCTCCAGTAGATTAGTATGCAGAACAGCCATTACTGTGAATGAGCTTTTAAGGCCAAGTGATTCCTAATCACTTTAGAGGCCAAAGGAGCTGTCTAGGTGTACACGAAAGTCTGCACCAGCCTCCTTGTTTGAAAAGAAGAGATCACATAAATACATTTATTATACTGCAGGTGGCATTTTAATGTTTCATTTCCACCTTTTTGAATGAGGAGTGCTCAGGCTGTCAGTCAGAGAGGAGGAAGAGAAACAGCTCCTTTTTTGCCAAATGCCTTTTCTCATTTGATCCAATACATCTTATGTGTGTAAATCAAGACACAAATTCTTCTAAGTGAAAGCTAAGTCAGGCTATGCAGCCGTTCACTTTCGCCTATTGCATTGGGGAAAAACTGCAATCATTTCAGCACAGTGCTCTGAATCTGGTGGAGATACTGGGTGCTGGTGCTGGTGAACCAGCATGCTCCAGCCTCCTGGCAAACTGGTGACATTGTAGACTGTGTCAATACTGGGGGATAGCTCTATGGAGGGGTGGGAAAGGACACAGAGCCATAGAGAAAAGGATATAGAAAGACATTTCAGAAGAAGGACTCAGAGAAATCTCTGCTTTCTCCTTAGCACACTGGCTTTTACTATGACTAGTCCCATTCTGAGTCTGGGAGCAGTAAGAGGATATTTTGGGTCCCTGCCATGCTTCAGGTGAGGAACTGGCCACGCTCAAATACTTCGACATCACTGACTTCAGTGCTAGCGCTATCTAAAACAGCAGCTGCAGTTTCTGAATAGTAGCTTATCTGGGTACTGTTAGGGTATGTGATAAAAGCTCAGAGAGGCAATGAAGGGGGGAGCCCAAATAATACCCTGCCCAGCTACTGCCAGGACCATCCCAGGAGCCATGAGCCCATCTAAGGCCCATCTGCACATGCCCAGAGGAGTACAGGGACACAATGGCAGGTAGGGGTGAACCCGAATCAAGGACTCTTGAGGAATGACCACCCTGTCTGGTCCTCTCCCAGGGCTGCCTCAGCAGACCCTCAGCCCCAGTGTCCAGGTGGAAACCCATCACCGTGAGTCATGGGAGACAGCTCTCTGGATCACCTTTTGGACTAAGAGGGCTGCTGCTTAGGGCTGGGACACATTATGGGAAGCAGGGGAAAGGCAGTTTAGCATCTCACAAGACTTGGGGAATGAACCAAAAGTGGGAAAAGGAAGATGTTCAGGTGATTTGAGGAGGAACAAGAGTGGAAATATAGAGAGGTAAGCAGGTCAAAAGGGCTGGCTGTCTGTAAATTGTGGGCTGGTCAGTGTGCACGTCTGGCCATGCCTGTCTGGCCATGCCCGTCTAGCCATGCCTTGTGCCTTATCCACACAGTCTGTACTGTCTTCTTACCAAATTCCTTTCTAGCTCTTTCCTGGGTCAGTGACTCTTTATTCTGAGTGTATGTGTGTGCACAGAGGTGTGAGTGCAGTAACTGGAGTCAGACCATGGGTCGGAGCGCCTGTGTGTCTGTGGTGCCAGTGATTGCAGTAAGTGTTGGTAGTGAAGACCAAGTTGATAAGCATGTGAAGTGGCCTGGGAGCAAGGGGGTGCGTGGATCTCTAAGAGGCGGCTCTGACTGCAAGAGTGCCTGTGTATCTCTAAGCACTGGGGCTTAGGGCACTGGGCACTGGTTTTTGGGATCTGGGAAATGCCAGCTCTGTGTGTGTGTGCGCCCGCACGCACATGCATGCATGCACACATGCGTGATGGTCTGTACCAGCAACCGGAGAGGGGTTGCAGCCTCGAGGTTTCCTATGTCCAGGTGCCAGTAACTGGGGAAGCTGGGATCAAGGGGCAGCTACTCAGCAGACGGTCTAAGACCAGTTGCTGGAGGAATCCACGCTGCAAACACACACACACACACATACACATATATATATATTTTTTTTTCTCACCAGTAAGCTTCTATCTTGCTTAGCCAGAGAGGGGAGCAGGATGAGGCCTTTGGTGCTGTCTATGTTCATACAGGTGCTCTGAGTGCCTGTTTGTGATCCGTGTGGCTGACCATATATATATATCTATATATATCTCTATATATCTATATATGAGATATGTATATACTTACTGTATGTATGTATATATGTGGTGTATATGTGTGCATGTACCTGCTCGGAATACATCTTCAGTCTCACTACCAATTGGACCATGAGACATGGAGCGGCAGCAGCCTCACCTCTCTCAGGGTGCTGGATCTAACATGATATATTTTCCTTTAACATATTCATTATGTATTACATTTATTCAACCTGCTATTTTCTTTCCTCACTCACCATTCATGTTAAGAGCCCAATGCCAAGAACATCTCTCATGTGCAGCAGATGTCTGATGATTGCATGTTTTGGTAGTGCTAGACCTGTATTTCAGGAACATATATCCTTTTCTGACCCTATGCCATTAGAAGAAACTATTTAAAGCCCATCCTGCTGTGTGTTTAAGGGATCTGCTGGAGCACATGGATGCTGGGACAGACCCATGTGGGTACCAAGAAAATTAAACTACTTCTTATCTCACAAGCCACTGACCAGGAACAGAGAGCATGGAAATAGGCTTGTGACAGCTGTGAGTCTCCATGACTCGTGCTCAGCTCTCCATAGGGAGGAATGACTGTCTTTTCTCAATTAATCCTGACAGCAGAAAGTTTGGACATGTGACAGCTGCCTTGACAAGTATCTTGATCATAGTGTTTAATCTTTCTTTGGTGGTCTTCACAACCAGTGAAATATGAGTCCTATCTTCAGGCCTGACAAGATCTTGGAAAGCTCAAACTAATTGGTAATCTTCAAGTCTAAAACCTTTGGAAAAATGTTTACATGGTATAATGGCATATGTTTAATTACAAAACTCTTTAACACCTCTAGGACACTGTAAGTGCTACTCTGATCTCTGCTGAGGGCAGTTGTTTTATTACTGCCTTTGCTGACCTTTCTTTCTCTCATTTTACAGTCCTTACTCAGGTCTTTGGTTTTATAATTCCCCTCCTGTGCTGTAGTATGACTGTGTTTGAATCTACAAGACAATATTTGGTGAGTGGTTGATCTCTTGCTAACTAGAGTGTTCTAGTCAGCATTTCAGCTTTTACATGGATAAAGCACGAATTTGCCTTCAAGGTTCTGTGAAATTGTGACTGTAATATTTAAAAAAAACATGTCTTTGGCTTCTTACACATCCTTGCCCTCTTTTGTCCAAAAGAGGGCAGTCTATACCTGACTTTCTTCCAATTCTTTTTGCTCTTTTTTTTTTTTTCTTACATTCAATCATTAGTTGCACAAAAGATGGTGCCACATTTTATTTACAGTTCAAAATACGTGGATCTCCTTGGTTCATCTCTAATGAGAATCATTCACAAAGTAGGGAAAAAGAAAACTATTCACTGCAATTCAGTAAATAATGAAGCACTTTTCCTTTTCAATTTTTCCCTGTAAGTAAAAGACAGGAGAAGGCTCATGCTTTGATCTATAGTGTTAACCTACAAACAGTTTCATCGGGGAAGTAGCATTTGGCTTTTCCCATGGTGGAAGGATAAAATCATCCAGTCTTACGCTGTTGTGTGGCACCATATTGGGCTTCTCTCTCTTGATCTTAATGCTCCTTGGGACAAATGTAGTCATTAGATAGATAACTTGTCTTGTGACTGTGCAGCAGCACCAACACGTCACGTGATATCTGTCTGAAGAGCCAAGAACGTACCTATGCAACCTGTTGTGGAAAGCAGCTGTTGCTTGACTCTGCATTTCGTCCTTCTGTCTTCATTACTATTGTGGTCCATGCACTTGGTGTCCATATATTTTGTCTATGGCAGGAAAGGAAGATTGCTGTTGTGTAACAGGCACCCCCCATCCCAGGGCCCTTGCTTCAGTGGTTTAGTTTGTCTTTGGTCTGCAGTAGCACTCGGAGAACCAAGTCCATTCTCCTGCCTTTTACCGAGAAGCAGTATGTAAAAGTGGAGTTACGAACGACTGAGCACAGCAGCCAGTGCAAGAAGATGAGGAAGCTTCTATTAAACCATCAGTAACAATTTAAAATGCAGAGGTCTGTTTGTGGATTTTATTTTTTGTTAATATTGGCTCTTAATTTAGTCCTCTTTTTCGGAATGTGGGCTGAAGTAAGTGAAGAGATACGGGAAAGGGGTTTGTGGAGACTCGCTTGGGATGGTCTATATAGTTGACAATCTGTGAATAAGCTCTCTCATGCCAACACAATTGTTACACATAACAACATTATGTACTTTCTATACACAGTCATGTGCATATACATGCACATATACATATATAAAACACTATACATATGTGCTTATACCATAAAAACAACTCCAAGTGAGGTGCTGTGGTGACTTAGATATATGTAAAAGCACCTAACAGGCACCTAATATATTAAAAAGAGGCCTATTATTAATATTGAAAACCTAGTCCTGTTCTTTCTCATTGATTAATATAGCTATTCATTAACAGAGAGTAAATTAACCCCACCAAATCAATCACACAACAGGAAGTTGTCCAAGACAGTCTCTGCTTTAAAGAACATTTCTTCTACCATTACATACCTTGGGGTCTCTATGGCTATGTACTAAGTTGGGAGTTTTGACTGAGTGGAAGAGATGAAGAGTATACTTACATATATATATGTATAAATATATATATAATCAGCTTACTTTTTTCATATTCTATGAAATATCTGTGCCTGGCACTCTCTCATTTTAATTATCTCACCCTCAAATCTCCTTGTTTTACCTCTTTTGACTTTTTCCACTCTGTGGATCTCCTCACGACTCACAGTAGGTCTTGGATGAGGCCACAGACTGCTGCTCCTTTCAAATATTATCTATTTCTTCACAATTTTCTGAAGTGGAATTAGAAATTGCTGTCCCACCACTAAGTTGGTGAACCTTTGGGGATTTATAACCAGAATGTTTTTATGAAATAAAAAATTATAAATACATATATAAAATAAGGCAGTTATTACCCAGTACCAGAAATCAATCACGTGCCTCTGGCCTACTGTCTTAGGCCTGAACTGTAAGTGTGTACTCCTCTGCAATCACCTACGAAACCAGCACTAGCCTAAAATTTATCCAACTCTCTTATTGTCTACATCTTGACAGCCCAGCTAATAGAAGTGCTGGGCATGGGAATTCAGGTAGTGCTTGTGAATCGGTATCTCAGAATGATTTTAAGGATGATTTTTAAAAAATATGTGAGCTAAATTCTGTGCTGAATTTTACCTTATCTAATGGTAGGTGCACATTGATCTCTGCAAATATAATACTTTACTCCCTCCTGCGATTACAGCTGGGAGCTAGATTCTGTCATAGTCTGGACTCTGCTGTACTATATAGTTTAGGGAAAAACTAATTTAGTGAATATAAAGCCCATACAGGAGGTAAGAAGCTCTATTTGCTTTCTTTTCAGAGCTTGAAATAAATTAGAGTATTAAAGCAGGATCTATCAAAAAAGAGATGTTATCCCACTTAGAAATCTGTGAGTTCTTGCCATCTAGCATTGCAGAACTGACTCAGCTACTTGAATTGAGACCTAGTTACGTAATTATTTCTTAGGATTTCTGTCTTTCACTTTCTTTCATAAGAGAAAATAAAGGATATCTATGGTTTAGTTTGCACCTGTGTGTCAAGAACTGTCCATTGGTTTGGTTTCACTTCAGAAAATCAGCCATGCAAAACAGTAAGGTGGGTTTTTTCAGGTTTGGTTTGGGTTTTTTTGGGGGTTTTTTTTTGGGTTTTTTTTTTGTTTGTTTGTTTTTTTTTTTTCCCCCAGATGATCCTTCATTGCCTTTTTTATTAGGGTTTTACCTATACCTATGCCTAAACCTGTATCTACATCTATGCCTATATCTATATCTAATCACCTATATATATCACATCATCTATATCTATATTATCATATCTATCTATATCCATGTATTTTTCTTCTTTGATTCAGTTTGAATACTTGCAGATACAACTCTTAGAAAGTCAGCTAAAGGAAAACAGAGAGGCAGCTATTTTTGTGCACAAAAAAGGGAAAGTTCATAGCACTTACTGCTTCAAAAAAGTCAGACCAAAAGTTTAATTCCATATATTTTGTCTGCTGACATTGCTTCTTTTGAGCACCAATGCTGTCTTATTAGCTACTTTTGTTCGATTCTCAGGGTCAGGTTCTACCACCTCTATGTCTCTCTGAGCCTACTTGATTTCCATTTCATTGTATGTATTTTAAATCAGCTCTGAATCTGCCTTTTTTCCATTTGACAGTCTGGTAGTCAAATGTCTCCTATGACAAGTGTAGGTGAAGCAAACTCACTTCTTCAAAAGGTGAGTTTGTGTCTTCTTGAAAAAAGCTTTTGACTTCAGAGATGGTATTTGTCAGTAAGAGACTCACACATATTTATATATAAAGGTACATATACCTTTTAAAAAGTATTCAGGAGCTGCAAAAAAGATTTTCAAAACTGCAGACTTGTATCTCTGGCTGCTCAGCTACCTTTAAAACTTGACTCCAGATACTTCAGTTGAAGCATCTTTACCTGGGTCTCAACTGAAGCACTTGGGGCTTCATGATCTCTTCAGAGAGCCTGTGCCTATGCCGAAAGGATGTTAGTTCCTCAGTCCAACATGATTTCAGCTAAATGGGATAATATGCAAATTAACCACACAGCATTACCACTCACCATATGTGCAGAGAATCTGCCTTTCTCTTTGGTCATTGACTTCAGATTCCCTCACAGGGTGTCAACACTGTGAAGGGATTTAACTTTTAAATCTAAACTTTCGATCCCAAACATATACATTATCATTTGTCTGAATAGTCCTGGAACAAAGTACCTTGCATTAGGAAATGTTTAGAAAATGATTGAATGGAGGTAATTTATGTGCACATATATACACACATATATATGCATACATGCGCGCACACACACACACACACACTCTTTTATATGTGTATATATACACACACACACACATACATATATATGTATACAAGCATATACATATACCTCTCCCTAAAAAGAAAAATAATTCCAGAAACTGTGCAAGTTTGTTAGTGGATTCTTTTTTTTTTTTTTTTTCAGCAAGGACATTTTCTATGACGAGTAAGGGCTGATTAGATAAGAAAGTAAATGTTTAAAATGGAAGACAAGAAACATAAGAAATCTGCTTTATTGTCTATCTTGTGCAGCACAGGACTTTGAAATTCTTTGTAATGAACAAAACCTGTATGGAGTATGGAGAAAATGAGTCAGTGATCAAACAAGGTTGTTTCCTCTATTTAAAAAGGTGTGAGAAAGGGCAAATTTGTTACATTCAAGCTTAGGATACTTAAAACTTAAATGGAAACATTTTCTTAACATTGTCAAGTGAGGATAAGGAAAGATATGTCAGTGAAAGTGACATCAACTCAAGTAAACACTGTAATTTACTTCTAAAAAGACACTGGTTTATATGTATTTATAAATATATGTATGGTCTGTCATGTTGATGTAGGAAAAGAGACAGAACCAATCGGATAAATGAATTAACTTGAGGCAGCTGTGTGTGACATTCAAGAGGCCTGGAGTTACAGTATTTAAAGAGATCAGTTCAAACCTGCTCTAGAGAAGTTTTGGGAATTTACAAAAGGGATTGTATCAGGCCTTTTGTGATAGCGACTATTACACTCATTCTTGGAGAATGACTCAGACCTCAGGAATGAGACCTCAGTAGGGCACATTTTGCTTAAAATTAATCACATGCATAAATGGTTTTCTGAAATGGAACCCTGTAGGAAACTTAGCTAGAATTACTACCTGTTAGTAGTATTAGCCCTGTGGGATCTATTATTGAGAAAAGTGGTTTTAATAAACAATATGGTTTTGTTCAGGGGACACTCACTGAAGATAAAGGTTCTGAAGCAGGGTATTGCGCAAGTGAAAATCTTGAAAATTGGGATACTGCTAAAATAATGAAAAAAATGTTCAAGAACATTTGATCCAGCTGTCTTTCCCCAGCTCTTAACACTGCTTACAGTTTAATACCATCTTACTACCACTGCCATTAGAAAAAGTTACCCTACTGTAGATATGCCATTGCATGCAGTGTTCAAACATAGTCCTCTAAGAAGTTTTCAGTTAAAATATAATAAACAAAAATGGATGTGCCTCTATTTTGTTCAAATTAATTATATATTGTGACTTAATGTGTAAGAAACAAGAAATCAGGAATACTGTATATTACTTTCACTGTGGGTGATCAAAACATTATTTAGTGCTTCTATAATTATGATATATTAGGAAAATTCACATTCAGACTTGCAACATCCACCTGAATGGTGAGACTAGTTAGAGTACACTGAGCTATAATAGAAATCATAAAAGAGAACAATTTAAAACATGCTAGCAGACTTTTCATGGATAATGTATTCAACTAAGTTTGTTGTTAAAAAGCCACAGGTGTAAAGCACATTAAAATGTAATTGCAGTGACAGTTCAATGCAATTGTTACATATTACCTATTAGGGCATATTTTTACTATTTACTTTTAAGACATTTATGCACCTGAGCAACCACATCTAAAAGATCATAAAAGAGGTAAAGTTAAAAAAGGAACCATAAAGCCAAATGACAAAGAGAACAAGAGTTATGAGCACAATTGGTGAGAATTGTAGTAAGTGTATAAATGGACAAGGAACTGCTTAATGTTCTCACATATACATTTTCCACCATAGGAAGAAATCAAAATGCACTTACCCACAGGCTGCTGAACACTGCTGAGCTTTGACTAGTCTCCCGGAACATTAATCACTTGCAAACTCTCAACTGTTAATGTGAATAGAAATTAAATAAACAGTCACTTTCTCAGAACTCAATTTCTTTACTTTTCTCAGAAATTATTCTGCAGACTGCAATTGTTTGTCTAATTCTTAAGAAACCTTCATTGAACCTTAATGACACCTCCATCTCCTGTCCCTTCTCTAACTTGAGTCAAATGAATTAGAAATTACAAAAAATAACTGGATTATAAAGCTAACAAACTAATAAAATACAATTACAAGGGAAAAAATAACATACTTGTACCCTCAAAAAGGGGAGAAATAGAGACTTCAGAAAGCCTATTAGGGACTAGACTGTGGTTATTGATTTTACATGGAAAGCAATCAAATTCAGTGGTAAATCCCCTTCAGAGATAATTCTGTTGAAGAGTGGACAAGTGTAATTGTTACAACACACTTCTCTTGTCTACTGTTGGCATGTAGCACAACCACATCAGCTGCTTAATTAATGAAGGCTGGCTTGGAGCTAAGTCCAAGGAATTCAAAGTCTTCAGCATTGGTGTAAGTCATAAATGGCACACTTAGTTCAGAGAAAAAGCGCAGTCAATAATATGGTCACTCACACACTCGCTGAAAGATTTCAGTCTGCTAGATTGGGTTTTACACATTTAAAATGCACAGAAGTTCCCAGAGAAATCTGGCCTTCTACAGGCACAGAAAGCTGCTCTTCCTGAAAACTGTGTGGTTGGTGATCATGGATTGCCATTGTACACTATGAAATGCTCATCCTGGGGGGAGAACGTACCTGACATATGGGCATCTTTTGCAACTGAAGCTCAGCAGGCAGAAATGGTGTAAGTGGACATTTCTGCCTTCTGTGGACAAGTGAACTGGAATACAGTGCTGCCAATATACATGCAAATACCCCAATGACACAGCTGAAGAGCAGTCAGAGTAAAAGCCGCCTCTACATCTAGCAGCTGGAAATGGGCTTTCTTTGCATAAGCTGAAAATGAGAGAAGGGAAAATTAAAGGAGGCTGTCTATTGCCTCAGGGAGGAAGGATATCTGGTCTGGTCCCACAGAACAGGCTGTGCCTGCTTATTTCCCACAGCTGGTGTTATGTGAAAAGCCTACACACTCCAGGCAGCAAGACTGAAAAGCCCAGTTCTGCTCACTTCTTGATAAAAGTGCTTACATCTGGCCAAGACTTGCCTCCAGCCAGGGCTTACCTCCAGCCATGACTTACGTCCTTGGTAATGGCATGTCTTCTGTAGCAGTATTAGAGTGTTACCTCTCCTTCTACCTCTGTAGCTGAGGAAGACTAAAACCCATGACCCTTACTTCCCACATAACTACTCTAATCATGAAATGATGAAACATATGCAGGCAGGATAATGTTGCCTCTGTTGCCCTTTTTATTTTCTTTTTTTTTTTTTTTTTTAAAAGACCTATCCCTGTTCCACTATGTGTCTATTCTCAGAAGATGATGGGGCAGTTGGATTCCCAGAGGCTGAGGCTGGTGCCCAGTGTTGTCTGCTGGTTCCCCTCATAGACACCAGGGAGGAACAGCTGCCTGGGGAATCTCTTGGTGGACTTGGTTCCAGATCTCTTTCCAGAGGTATTCAGAGATGTCTGTCTCCATTACTGACTTTATAGGAAATGTAGGTGTGCCGGTTAGGGGCAAGGTGTCTGAAATGTACGAGGCTACAAACTTCAGCCATGTTCACTTGCCTGGTGCCTGCTGTACCACAATATATTGCAGGGATAATGGGAATACTGACTGATAATTTTAGGCATTTAACTCATGTACCTAGTTAGGTAAAGTGGAGCCCAAAAGGAGCCAGTAGAGAAGGACAGAGTTTTCCTGAGCGTGATGTGGAACACCTAAGTAAGACTCCTGCTCTGAATTGCCCTGTTTCTCTACTTACTATTGTTAAGCTACATGGATTAGTAGTGGCAAATGTCTTAAAGCTTGCTGTTTGGATACTAGTTTATGTAGCCTGTCACTTTCTTGCAATAATGTATGCAGTTCTGAAGATTCAAGGGGACACTGGACACCTTGCAAATGTAATTTAAGTCTAAACACTTCCTGCTAGTCCCAGTCTCTAATGTTAGTTACCTAACCAGTACCCTTCGGTACAGCCAGGCACCAAGTGCTTTATTGTATGAAGTACTGAAATGAAAAAAATTGTCTTGTAATATCAGCAACACAGACCTGACCAATAGTAGGAGGAAATGAAGTATTGTTTCTGGAGCACGGCCATTTTTTACAAGCTATTCTTGGCCTGCTGACTACCAATTGTTTGCTGACTTCAGAAGTGCTGCAATGAACTCATGCATCATATCAGGGAAGGTTTCTTCTTCTCTTAAAAAAATATCCTCCTGATTTTACTTTGCATTTATAGTGAGCCAGAATCACACTGATCTGCTCATGACTTGTATCAGTTTACTCATTGGTTCATTACACAACTCATTTTGGAGATGCAACTTCATCTTTCTCAGAGGAAAATGGGGCTTGTCTGAATTGATCCAAATGGTAGTAAAAAGCAAGCCAGGAAAATAAGATTTCTTTTGTTTTATTAGAAAAGTGTAATGTCCCCTTACCAATAATAAAAATTTAATGAAAAGCAATTACCAGAAGAAATAATTTTCAATAAAGACAGTAACGTTCTATTGAGTCATACTTGATAGCTCAACAGAACCGTGTTTTATATTCAGTATTAAACTCCATGACAAAGAAATTACAGAATTTCTGTCAGGCATAGTATGATTTATTCACCATGAACATGCAACAGTGGCTGGTAGTATCTTTTCTACAACAGGACTAAAATTAAACTCAAGGCTTTCTGCAGATACAAATACCAAAACACTATCAGCCATGAAGATGTCTGTTGGATCTTAACTCTGATGGTGATTAACAACTTGTGATGGAAGATAGTCATACTTTATTTTGAGGTTTCATTTGTAAGTGCTGTACAAATGAATAATAAATAGATCTTTCAATTAGTGATTTATCAGTTGCTAGTGCCTACTGGGTTGATAGACTCTCTATAATAATGGTTTATGTGCATCTACTGAAGTGCAGTCATTATCCATGAAATATTATATTCCTGTCTGAAATAAGGGAATAATACATATTAATCACATATTACCCATTGAGAATATGTCCAATATAAAGGCACTAGGGATGATGAGGCAGCTCTTGCTGCATGATGCTCTCCTTCAGCAAAATGCCTTTGCCAAAGCTGGCGGGACTGTTTCCCTAAATCTGCTGTTGCAGGCATCCCCAATGCAGAGGGTAATCCCTTCTCATTTCAAAGAATTCATATTCTCAAACATCACCACGTTGAAATGCAAGAAAGGATGACACAACAAATCAGTGTCTTTCTGATCTAAGGGGCTTATGTATGTGATTATGATATTAACTGTCTTAATAACCAAAAAACACCCCCAAACCTCCACACGCTTTATATTTCCTCTTAGCAATAAAGATTAAGAGAAGTACTAGGATAATAAATGTCTCTAATTTGTCTCACCCGTTACCAAGAGTGTTGTTAACTTTGTCCTAGGAATGAGCTGGAAAATGAAGGAGTGTTGCATTCTCTGTTGTTGACTTCCACAGTTTGAGTGGTGCAAGTTTGGAGGGGAGATTTTACTTATAGACAACTGATATCATCTAGGCTGCACTGAGGATGTTAAGATATAGAACTTTACAGTGACACTTTCTTAGAATAGTTGAAGATACACTAAATGACTCTTACAAAATGAAATAAGAATTGAGGTCATGGGGTATACTAGGAGGAACAGAGAAAAAGACAGAGGCTTGTCCTCTGAAGGCTTTATCCCTGAAGGGATAAAATGAAAAATATCCAACTGTCCTTCTGTGCTTCCAAAACAGTTTTAAGCTGTGGAGCAGCAAACCATTTAGTGTTTCTGTGATTTCAAGTATCTTTATTTTCTCAGAAATTCTGAGCATAGTCTTTTCCCACTTTCAGTGTTTTAATTTCTCTCCTCTTTGGGAAATATGTCAAAAGTTATTTGGCCTTGCTAATTCTACATTTAATGTCTTGGAGACAGAAAGAAGAATGGCAAATGTTAGCTCTCATGAAAGACAACAATTATTTATCTTGCGTTACTTTGTGGAGATAGGTTAGGGAAACAGACACTGGTTGGAAAGGTCAGAGAGAGCTGTGGAAGAAGTGCCCAGGCTGGCAGAGGAGCAGTGGCACCGCTGGGAGGGCAAGAGTGTATCAATGAGCTGTGTGGCATTTTGGCAGCGGAAGGGGTGCTAGGGATGAAGATGTTCACTAGAACTGGGATGAGGACAAAACCGTGATGTTGACCGGGCTAACCTATCTGGCACAGTCAATGTGCCCTCCTGCTCAGCCAGAAGGAGCCAATGACCAACATATGGGCAACTCTCAGTGTAGCTGCAGAGAAGAACAAATTTTCTGTGCCTTGTAATATGGTATAGTACGTAGCTGCTTCTGGTATCTGAAGAAGTGTTAATTACTACCATACATCCTCACCCATAGCCCAGGCTCTGGAAAAAAGAAGAAGGGGCTCCTGCCTGTGCTGTGAGAAGGAGGCAAGAGGCTCTAATGGGAGCTTGGCAAATGTCGGTGAGTGCTGGGGTGCCTTGGCTGTCCTAAGAAGGATTTTGCTTTCCCCCAGTAGCAGATCCTTCTATCACTTGGCTCTTCTACTGGTTAGAAAACTGGAGCCAAAATTCCCAGGACAACCAGACACGTTTTGGGACATATTCACATTCTTAGGTGTTCTTGGATATATTGCCTCATTTTAAAATATCCTGGTGGGTGAGGACATCCTCTGGGTGAGGATGTATTCTATATCTAATGGAGTGGGATTGTCAGTAAATAAAAATCCAAATTAAATGAGGATCTATGACAGGAAAGGTGAAATGAGAGCTTCTCTAATTGTAAAATGATTTGATTTTGCCTTGCTAATTATTGAAGTATGAGCTTCATGTAATTATACATGACTGGAAACAGCTTCAGCTAACTCTCACTATGTTTGCCCAATTAAATTTTACAGGATTTTGTTTCAATACAGCTAGTTACGCTCATTAATAAAACTGTAGGTAAAAATAAACATGCAGGGCTTCTGAAAGGGAGGTTAGCATTTGCTCTTTCTCCTTCTAGGCCCTACTTGCTTATTTTCTGGGTAGTGAGTTGCCTCCATACTAGCTTGCTGGCCACAAGGCCCCTGGGAAAGCGCAGCTATCCCGTGCAACATGGTGGTGTGTCTTGCACATCTGTGTGCAAAAGGCACTTCTCAGCGGAAGGACCATGAACAGCACAGTCCTGTACAAGACTTGCATCTTCACATATGCACAGCTCTCATGCATTCGTCCACTGGGAAGACCTTGCTCTCAGACAACTTTGCCTGAGCTTGGAACAGAAAACAATAGAGGACAGAACCTTTCTCAAAAAAAACCTCACAAGGCCAACAAAACAAAACAGTAAGCAGAGTCACCCGAGAAAATCTTGTCAGATTGAATGATTCCTAAATCTTCTCTCCTCCCTCTGCTCCTCAATCACTATTCCACTGACTTGAGAAGCCTGGAATAACTCCCACCTGCTACTGAAGCTTTGTCAAATTAATTTGATGCTAAACTTTTTTGACATTATCCTATTTTTCTTCAATATTTATCCATCCTCCCACAGGTCATTTATGTCTGTTTCTGGCATCTGTCCCCGTCCTCTTGGGTAGGCGGAGTAAGATAGTTTTAATGTAATTTTTTTTCAGTGTCTATCTTTCTGCCTCCTGTGTCACTGAACTTGTCCCATGGTCTCAAAAGTGGCAGTGCCTTCTTCACAAGTCTCTTGGTAGGTATACATGCACACACAGAGGTTAAAAAAAGGGAAAAGTCTGTTACTCTTTTAACCCTGTTCATTCCTTCTCTGTTCAGAGTTATGAGCTGTTTTTTTTCCCATCTTGATCTTTTAGTGTAGTTCTTTTTGATATTTATCAAGAAAGTTACTTTCTTCACCTTCATTCCTTATCATTGAGGATGACTGAATAGCACACATGACCCTTAAAAATATAGTGTTAAATATTAAAGTGATTAAAATTATTGTACAGAGAGAAAGCCTACATTGCACATTTCTTTAGCACTCAGACCAAAGACCCAGTGTATGCCTGATATTCACTTCATCAGCTACAAACTCAGTAAAAGAAACTAATAATTAGACTCTGATTATATGAATTCTTTGACTGGATTTTTTTCTTATTTCCTACAATATAAAATCTTCATATTAAGGACCCATTTTCACAGGATTCAATCACCAGCATGTATTTACACAATCTGCTACCAGTTTGACATTACTTGAGAAACCTGTAACTATAGGACATTTTGTCTTGGAAAAGTAGCTGGAGGTGGTTGAGTGAAGTTAATAGAAGGTATAATAAAAGCAATCTGTTCCATATCATCTTGTCCTTTCAGCTAGGACCACGCCTACTGACCCTGCACCTCTTGAACCACGTAACATTTTAGGTGGTGATTAGAGGCTAAGGCTGTGTCAGAGCCTGTAATCATGAGCCTTCTGTATTACAACAAGGAGCTTAAGGCTAGAAGAGAGACCTTGAGAGGGACAGAGTAAAAGGAGCCTCCAGCTGCTAGCACCAACCAATAAACTGGTTTTAAACTGGATGTTCTAGACATTGCTATATTTTATCCCCAGCCCCTTAAAAAGCTCATACTCACTGCACTTTTTGTGCTGGAGACACAGGACACAGCCTAAGTCTGGCTGAATAGGGAGCTTTTGCGGGGACTCAGGGAAAAAAGGAGAGTCTACCGCCTTTGGCAGAAGGGGCGGGCAGCTCAGGAGGAGTACAGGGATCTTGTTAGGTCCTGCAGGGAGGAAATTAGAAAGGCAAAAGCCCAGCTAGAACTCAATCTGGCCAGTGCTGTAAAAGACAATAAAAAATGCTTTTATAAGTACATCAGCAATAAAAGGAGAGCCAAGGAGGATCTCCATTCTTTGCTGGATGTGGGGGGGAACATTGTCACCGAGGACAAGGAAAAGGCTGAAGTACTTAACGCCTTCTTTGCCTCTGTGTTCAACAGCCAGACCGGTCATCCCCAGGGTACTCAGGCCCTTGAGCAAGAGGATAGGGATAGGGACCAGAATGGAGCCCTCATAGTCCAGGAGGAAGCAGTTAATGACCTGCTATGCCACCTGGACGCTCACAAGTCTATGGGGCCGGATGGGATCCACCCGAGAGTACTGAGGGAGCTGGCAGAGGAGCTTGCCAAGCCACTTTCCATCATCTATCAACAGTCCTGGTTAACAGGGGAGGTCCCTGATGACTGGAGGCTTGCCAATGTGACGCCCATCTATAAGAAGGGCCGGAAGGAGGACCCGGGGAACTACAGGCCTGTCAGCCTGACCTCGGTGCCGGGGAAGATTATGGAGAGGTTCATCTTGAGCGAACTCCACAGGCAAGTACAGGTCAACCAGGGGATCAGGCCCAGCCAGCATGGGTTCACAAAAGGCAGGTCCTGCTTGACCAACCTGATCTCCTTCTATGACCTGGTGACCCGCCTGGTAGATGATGGAAAGGCTGTGGATGTCATCTACCTGGACTTTAGCAAAGCTTTTGACACCGTCTCGCATAATATCCTCCTCGGGAAGCTGGCAGCTCACGGCTTAGACAGGCATACTCTTCGCTGGGTAAAGAACTGGTTGGGTGGCCGAGCCCAGAGAGTAGTGATAAATGGTGTTAAGTCCAGTTGGCGGCCGGTCACGAGCGGTGTTCCCCAGGGCTCTGTTTTAGGGCCAGTCTTGTTCAATATCTTTATCAATGATCTGGATGAGGGGATCGAGTGCACCCTCAGTAAGTTTGCAGACGACACCAAGCTGGGTGGGAGTGTCGATCTGCTCGAGGGTAGGATGGCCCTGCAGAGGGACCTGGACAGACTGGATCGATGGGCCGTGGCCAACTGTATGAGGTTCAACAAGGCCAAGTGCCGGGTCCTGCACTTCGGTCACAACAACCCCATGCAACGCTACAGGCTTGGGGAGGAGTGGCTGGAAAGCTGCCTGGCCGAAAAGGATCTGGGGGTGTTAGTAGATAGCCGGCTGAACTTGAGCCAGCAGTGTGCCCAGGTGGCCAAGAAGGCCAACAGCATCCTGGCTTGTATCAGGAATAGTGTGGCCAGCAGGAGCAGGGAGGTGATTGTCCCCCTGTACTCGGCGCTGGTGAGGCCGCACCTGGAATACTGTGTCCAGTTTTGGGCCCCTCACTACAAGAAAGACATTGAGGTGCTGGAGCGTGTTCAGAGGCGGGCAACGAAGCTGGTGAAGGGTCTGGAGAACAAGTCTTATGAGGAGCGGCTGAGGGAACTGGGGTTGTTTAGCCTGGAAAAGAGGAGGCTGAGGGGAGACCTTATCGCTCTCTACAACTACCTGAAAGGAGGTTGTAGTGAGGTGGGTGTTGGTCTCTTCTCCCAAGTAGCTAGCGATAGGACAAGAGGAAATGGGCTTAAGCTGCGCCAGGGGAGGTTTAGACTGGAGATTAGGAAGAATTTCTTTACGGAAAGGGTGGTCAGGCATTGGAACAGGCTGCCCAGAGAGGTGGTGGAGTCACCATCCCTGAAGGCGTTTAAAAAACGGGTAGATGTGGCACTTCGGGATATGGTTTAGTCTGGTCTACCCTTGATTAGTCTAGAGTGGGCTTGGTAGTGTAGGTTAATGGTTGGACTGGATGATCTTAAAGGTCTTTTCCAACCTAGATGATTCTATGATTCTATGATTCTAAGTCACTTGTGTTCAGCACTTCTAATTGTGCGCACCTTGCCGTCCACATGGGTAATGTATGCTCTCTAACTCTGGTTATCAGTGGGATGGTATGTACAGGGATGTCGATGGTGGCAAGAACTAAAGGAATTCAGCTACGACTGGGAGAGCCGGGGAGGTGCAGGAGTCACCCACCCCAGATGATAGGACATAAGCCAGCTCTGCTCCCAAACAGCCTCGCTGTGTTCACAGGGAGGTGAGTCCAAGGAAGGAGCTCTGCTTCAAGCACAAGGCCATGCAAATAGCGTTGGTCTGCCTTTTGCCTTGACAGGCAAGTGCAGCCTGTGCTGCACTGCACTGCCTGACCCCTGAGCTGCGTTCTTGTGCTGGGCCCTGCTGCGAAACGCAAGCAGACTGGAAAGAGACCAGCTGGAGGTGTAAAAGCAAGTATCTCTGATGAATGCCATCAGTGGCAGAAAATCACTGGAATCAAGACAATTATCCCAGAAGACAATGGTGAAAGAGAAATAAAGCAAACAGCATAAGAAGCACGGGAGCAAGAGGATGTGCTTTCTTTTTTTTTAAGTAGCAGGAAGGAATTTAGCCCCCTCCAGGAGTGGTTTTAGTGGAAGTTGGAAGACCTGAAGGGTTTAAGGGGAGCAATGGAGTGTTGCTGGAAATGGATAGTCTGAAGGATGCTTATACCAATTTCTCTAAGTTATATGCTGAATTTTCAACTTGAAAATTTGTCCTTCGATGTACTTTTTAAACAAAAATAAGTGCATTTCACCCTAGCTATTAACTACGTTTTAATGACTCACAGAGGTCAGACATTTACAAAAAGTAATTTCAAACATAGTCTATGACACTAAAATCAGTTAAGTTCTCATACCTGAATTGACAACAAGGAAGCATAGTTTAATTTCTAGTTATGTTCCTGACTAACAAAATAAAGACATCAAGGCTGTAAATGGATAAGCGTTAAAAAAAAAAGCAAAAAAACTTTTGACTGTCATTGTGGTCGCATGCACTGAGTTTCCCTGACACCATTTAAAGCAGATCTGGAATATAAACTAAGCCTCATTGGTCTAATGGAAGACTTATCTATGCTTTGCAGAGTACTGAATCTATGTATAAATAAATACATATTACCATAAAAATTTATATTAGCCTTGTTTTTTTTAATACTCAGGAGATATATTATCTATAAATAGGAAAAAATACTTATTAAGCAAAAAAGGCTGTGCTTAAAGAACTCTGAGTTATTTGTATGATATCTGAAATTGTAAGACCGGCTTGCTCAGGACTGTCTTTTAAGTGCTCATTTATGTGATGTCTGTGATGGTAAATGGAACAGGAGAGGACCAAGGTCTTCTAACATGTCTGGGTAAGGCAATATTTTTCTGGGCTTGTTTTGTGCCATGTACGGTTGACAAAACACTAGAGATTACTTTGTGTAACATTTGATAGCAATACATTCAGAGCCTAAAATATACCTTACACCAATGTGTGTTTGTAACCAGAACTTAAGAGAGGGATGACAGTACTATTTAGATTTCTGTCCTGGAAGAACAGAAACAAGGGGCTAACAAAATTGTAGGTGACCCCAAGGACCTTATCTCCTTGGCTTTTACCTGGAGGGCATGTGGAAGGAGTGTCGAGCATAGAAAGAGCCAGGGAAGAACTCTTTGTTAAGCAGAGACCAGGACTGCATTTAGCAGTTGCTGTATTTGTTTGTTCTACTCTGGTCACCAGATGTTTGCACACTAGGTTTCCTAAACAAACCTTCTTTTTGGGGACCAGGGATGAGTTTCTCCAAAGAAAACAGATGCTGAGAAGCTTGTGGGCTACTAAGCCAAGTACCAAGTGCTTTAAAAATGGACCATATCCTTACAGGTTGGATTTTGAGTATGGTGGCTGGACAAGCTGGGGAACATATTAATGCTAGTGTGGTGCAAATAAAAGCGGAGGAAAAAAGTTTAAAATTCTGACTGTGCTGTTTCACACTGCTTTTTACTTAAAATTTCCTTAAAATGAAAAGAGGCACCTGAATACATTTGACCACCAGAGGAAGCAGACATTCCCTTTACTCTGGTTTTTGGTATACCCTGATTTGGGCGCAGCTGATCATGGTGCTGGAGAGTATTTCATAGGCCCCCGTTGATTCATCTTCAGTTTGGTTTAAGCTGATCAGCCTTTTCTGTCATTGTTTTGTTTCCTTTTGTGCTAGCTCCTTCTTTAATTGTTCAAAGAACGTGCCCCATTACACCTGCTTACTGTGAACATCTTGCAGTCTCCTTTCAGAATCAAGCAATGAAAATATTACCTTACAAGCCAAGAATGGGAAATAAAAGGCTGTTAAAAAATAGAGAAAGAAAAGAGACAGGAAAAACAGACTCAGTAACACAAGTACTGTGTAAAATAGCAAGAAGACTGCAATATCATTTGAAGTTGTGCTTTATGAATCATTTGCATTTTCAGCCTCAAACATGTAATTCCTTAATCACAGTTTTTTATGTGATTACAGCTGCAAAAAACCCAGAGGCTCTTTTTTTTTATTATTTTGTTTTAATTTCTTTTTTAATTTTATTTTTATTTTTTCAGCTAACTACAGATAGATTTGGGGGGAATTTTAAAGACAAGAATTTGTGTTTGGTTTCAACTACTAAAATTTTTATTTTGGTGCTTTTCAGGACTGTGTTAGATAAAAATGCAAAGCTTCCTGCTGAAATGTATTTTCAGTAAGACTTTTTTGCTTAGAAGAAATGAATTGTAAATTTTTTTTTATCAAGTTTTATCAAAGGAAGGAGTAAAGTTTATGATTTCCCTTTTGGCAAGGAAATCTGTCTATGTAAATGTTTTTTTTTTTTTTTTTAATTTTCTCTGTATGTTCCTAACTTTGTGCTTCCCATTACTAGTTTCTATGCATCACATCCCTCCTGATAAAGTAGTAGATTGGTACCAATATGCTTTTGTCCCTGAGTCAAATGGTGAAGTCCTTCAGCAATTAAATAATCTTTTCACTAGTTTCAGTGTGCAGAGTGTGCTGAGTGGAGGGCAGATAAATGGGATAAGTGGAACACACCTGGAGTATGTATGGCTGACTGCTGGCTAGAAACTAAGAGGGGCAGCATCTAAATTCTGCCCAGCTCCCAAAACCCAACCACCTCTGGATTGCAAAGACTACATCTGCATTACTCTTTTAAACTGGATCTTGAGTGTGCTTTTGAAACAAATCTGATTAAGTCCATTTAGTGTGTTTTTGTTCACACATTTAAGAGCAGGTTCAGAGAAATGGGTTCCGTTCAAACAAAACAGACCAGATGGTGCACTACAGGATTACACCTTGTGTGCTCCTGCCACTAATGCTAATTTAGTCTGTGGGAATTGATTACAGCCAGTGTGATGTAGAAGTCCCAAAATAAGTGTAGTGTGGATGTTGGGTCCTCAACATCGTGTCTCCCACTCTGGTTGTTTCTTGTGTCTTACTACTGCAGACACAGCCAAAGTTGGTACACAGTTCATGTTCAGCAACTTGGTAAATATCAAAAAAAGGGAAATCCTCAACGAGATATATATATATATATATAATCTTTTTAATGATGAAAGTATACTTATATTTTAAATCTGTAGTATGGATAATGGGCATGATTTTGTCACAGGAGTGGAGCCACATGGGTGAGAGGGAGTTAAAGGAGTTCTACCGAAAAGACTGGTGCCCTAGAAACTGAGTAATAATATCCTGAAAAAAAGATAATTTGAGTTGTTATTAAATTAATTTATAGGCTGTGATGTGAAAGCTGTCCAAAGTTTGTACAAAGTCAACACATCATACAAGCACAGCCTCACCTTCCTGGGAAAATTTTATTCTATATAGATGTTTTCTAAACTTCTACAGGTGAATTTCCTAGCAGTAAGACCTCTACTATTACAGTGGCAGAAACCTTGCTACCAAAGTTAATTTTAGCTCCACAACAGTTTCCAGCTTTACATCTCACATTCACACTGAATTGTGATTCAAGTTCGTATTTAAACAAATCCTTTCAGTAGTTCTTCATCTTCTGAAATGGATTATTCTGACTGTAGGAGAACAGACATAACATTGCCATACATTCCCAGGACAGTGCTGGGATATTTGTACCCAGAGTAAAGTTTGGACAACTTCCCATGGCTTACCCATAAAAGTATCCGAGGTATTTTCTGGCTATGCATGCCACAACCAAAGAAAGAAACCCCACCAGTGGGGTTGCTGGTGGGTTGGACTGCAAAAAAAGAAAGGAAGGTGTATTCTTAACATGTCAGCATCATTCAAGACGAAGCAAAAGTACTAAAAACTTGCACTAATAAACAGGAAGCATATGTTACGCCTAAAGCAAACACAATATTTGGTGGATACAAATTTCATGAGTGTGTGCAAGGAGTCTCTGAGGTTTTTGAATAGTTTTTAATATGAGCTGAAGCGGTTAGGTAATAAAGACTTTGGCAGCGCTGAGAAGAGGAAATGAGAAGAGATTCCATAATGTTTAGAACTATTACTGTTCATGTGTCTTAAAAGAGAAGAAATGGGAATTGACTATAACCTGGTCTCGTGTGTTAACATAGGTGCAATTGGAAGCAATATTATTAGCATACAAATTGATATTGTCCAAATGCACTCTTTTTGTTGGAGATAATGGCCAGGACTCTTTGGAAAAGAAGGAAAACTTAAGTCCCAGTTTAACAGAGGAAACAAATAAGCAATTTATGCTGTAAAAAAACATGCTGTTGCAGAAATGCAACTGGCAAAATGATAAATTTGTAAGTAACCTTTATGTTGATTTGGGAAATTTTGGAATACAATTGCTTTGTTCTTCAGTCCTGCATTGTTTTCACTTCAGGCATTTGTTTCTCTTCAAGGGTTAGATTTTGACACTCTGTCAGAAAAGAGGTATCAGAGAGGTGGATCAGGATCTAAATGTTGTCATTAAGACTTTTTTTTGTTGTTTTTTTTTTAATGCAAAACATTAAGGTCTAGATCCATGGCATAAGGGACACCTGCAGGTCCTCATTTCACCCACGCATAGCCAGAACAGCACCCCTGCCTGACAACAACATATACTGTTACTCATCCAAAAGGCAGAACCTTAAGAAAACAATGTCCTGATTCAGCAGTTAAGAGCTCTGAGTGTATCTTTGAAGCACTGAATTAATAATCTTCATTAACAAGTTAGGGGAACCTCTGTGGGACTTTTCGAAGGCTTAAACATTGGGCAAGAGTCTAAATATCTTGCTGAATGCAACCTAAATGAGTAGCTAGACAGGACTTCTTGATCAAAGCTATTTTGGTGTGAGATAGATGTTTCCACAGTTAAGCAAATTCCACAGCATGGCTCTGTGCCTCTGTGGGAGCTTTGCAGTGTGAAGAGACTGCTGCTTCTGGGTGTTTACAATAAACAATAATGTGAGCTCTATTAGGCATCAAGTTAGAGGTAAAAACATGAACTGTGTGTGAAGATTATCTTGATAATTAAATTATTAAGTAAGCATTATGTAAGGCGGGGTGAGGGGGTTGTTATTAATGCTAATGTTAAATTTTGACTGTAGAAGGGAGCCAGGTGCCTTTATTCTCCTCCAGGAGATGATTATCTCTTGATAAATCAAATTCCCTTCAGTGGCCTTATTGCAATTTCAGAACAGGTGTATTATTAACAGCACTGTGTAGTTCTATATTGGAAAAGATAGAGTTCAGCAGGCTGAACAGAACCTACAGTAGAGCTGCATAAATCCTGTGGATCAGTGTTACCACTTGGACCATTAACCAGGACTCTCCCGTTGTCTATTCGTCTCTGGAATGTGAATTTCTGAGGTTCACTTTCAGGGCATATTCTGGTGGGCAAATCTTCCTGAAACTTTAGTTAATGCTACGAAATTAGAATGGCTAGGAAGCTAACCACAGTCACCTTTTCCTTGTCCTCACCCACACCTGGTGGCCCACACTGGGCTCTGTTCAAATGCAGTGATAAATTGGATTCCTCAGGACAGCCAGGAGGTCCATAAAGCAAAGTAGGCAGCTGTGCAGGGTACAGATTTCAGGGAAAAGAGACTGCCTGCTTAGCCTACATCTGAGGAGGCAGCAACAGGCTTTTCTAGCCTGACAAGCATCGTGCCATCAGAGTCCTCTGCTCTTGTTGGATGCCTGACCTTGTCTTTCCTCCTTGTTGCTAGGGACACCCTGGTGAATGGAGAACTCTTGCAGGGGAAGAGATAGGCGGGAGGTTTCTTGGAGGACAGAGGAGGGTTTCGAGAGAGATGCCTGCTTCCCCCAGAGTTACCACGTAGCTTGACAGAGGCAGCACAGCTTCTATGGCACAGCCATTGCTTGCTCCCCATCCTGGCTTCAGGGAGCTGCGCTGGGAAACCCCCTTTCTGCTGGGGCACCAGGACTACCTAGTTATGTCAGGTACAGATGCCAGCAGGTACATGTCTCATTTCTGGGAAAAACTTGGGGTGTGATATATTGTGCTCTGTTGGGTATTTAACCTTGATACAAAAAGCACACAGTTTGTTTGATTGTGTTTGGAAGAATATTGCTGGCAATGTATCAGTATTTCTCTCTTCTTGCCAAACAGAGAAAACCAAACCCCAAACCATTTTCATGATATAGGTTAATCTGCTCTCATGTATTGGCGTGTTGTATTTATAAAGTGATATGGACTACTATCTTCCGTGTTTAGTGAGTATGGGTACGCAGCAAAATGTGAAAATGTGAAAAAAAAAGTTACTATTTTAGTTTTAATTTATACTCAATGACAAGAGGTACTGTTTCTCTGCAATAGTTACATTTCAGCTGTTTGAAGCCAGCTGAGAGCCAGCTGTGTGCCCACAGCCTCTCAAGGGTGTGATTATTTAATGATAAAACTCATTTTCTGCAGTGGCTGCTGATTACTATTGCAAAAATTATTTTAACATAAACTGAAGTGGTGAATTTTTGAGCTGAAAGAAGGCAGGGTTGGCTACTCATAATATTGAGCAGCCTTTTCAGCAGAACTGTGGTAAGTCCCATAAAATAAAACTAACTGTCAGAATGCTTGGGTGAAGTCTAGAGTCCAATTTATCTTATAGCGGTAAATTGTCTACCTGAAAAAGCATATCTTCTACCACGCCGTTAACATCACAACTTTTAGTTGCATATTCCTTAAAGACAACAGTCATTCCAAGTCAAATGGGCTTTATAAGCACTATATTTGACATCGTCTGAGACCAAGACTCTGTATTGGGGAAGGCTTTCTCTTCACTCACATTCAGAATGAGCAAGACATGGTCCTTTGAATCATAGAATCATAGAATCATTTAGTTGGAAAAGACCTTTAAGATCGTGGAGTCCAGCTGTACATGAACATGAAGGCTGAGTGGTATAGCGGACTCTGAATATGATCTTTGGAAATGGAATGAAAGTTTGAGGCAGAGGAAAAAAGCATTATGGTGATTCTTATGAGATATAAGCCAGCGGTATATTAAGGAAAGCATTTGCATATATCATTAACTTTATACTTATCCTTATGTTCTTTCCTGAGTGGATGCTTTTCTGCAGTTGAAGGGCCTACCAAGGAACATCCTTTCTTCAGCATTTGGAAAGACAAAAGGAATGAATGCTGTCTACTTTCTTACTTGTCATGTGCCAAACTAGATGTTATACACTAAAAAAGAAGAAAAATGCATTTTTGATATTGTGGGATAAATTGGGTTTAAGGTAGATCCAAAAATAATTTTTAGTGGGGACATTTTGGCAAAATGGGAAAAATAAAAAAACTTTTCATTTTTAGTCACTTCTAAAGCTTGTAGATCTTGAGACATATTTTTCATTTCTATTATACAGGCATCAAATTTGAAAACAGAAATTCTGGTTCAAAACCACATTTTGGTTTTCAAACAAAATATTTCCAGTCTTACTGAAGTAAAATATGTGATTTTGAAACATATAAATTTTTTAATATTAAAAAATAGGCTTTTTATTTATAACTTTCTAAAAGCTTAATATTTGGGTAAGTTTATTAATAGTTAGAAAAAAGTACTCCTAATTCGTGTGTTAGTTAGCAGAATCCACAGCAGACCAGTGGTTCCAATTGATGAAGCCAACATAAGCCTGGAAAACCACAACTCGTCATAAGCATGGGTTTCCTCTGGAGGTTTTCAATCACTCTCAGTTTGGGAGACCTTGCCAGATAGCAGCTGATGATAACAGTGTAAATTTTTAAGGACAAAGTGGTATCAGCATTTGCTGTCTGATAGTTGACTAAAAAAAGCAGAATTAAAATTTCTGCAGTTTTAGTTGTACTGCACAGAAAGAAGCAGCCCTCTAAAAATTACAACCAAGGGATAGGGTATGCTGTATAAAGACTGTATCTGAGAATTATTATTACCATCAGTTATTATGTAAATGATTCCCCTTGCTCACACACACACACACACACTTTTTCATCCCGATTTAAAACATAATTGCAGCCCTTGACAGATTGCCATTGATTTTTTTCATAGAATGAATTAAAATATTTAAAGTAGGAAAAGATAGAAAGGAACATTATGTCCCATTAAACTAATCAAATGTACTAAAACTAACCCCTCCACCCCAAAACCACCTCTTGCTGCCATCCCCTGCATCAAGATGGGTTATGAATGAGCAAATCCACTTGGCACTTTACGAAATGAGGTCGCAATAAGTGCATGAAAAAATAAAATCAAAGCCCTTTATAGCTGGCAGGATCCTGGCTTTGTAGCAATGAGTTTAAATCAGGGCAGCAAGATCACAAAAGTGCTTCCAAATCCTTCCAAGAGCAAATTATAGTTTTCTGTTTCCTGACTGTCTTTTACAGCTGTTGTGCAAGTTTGTTAAAAATACTTCACCATTTTCCACAGGGTGGTATAGAGACCAATAGTATGAGTTGACTGAAAAAAGACATGTATCATTTGACAGGAGGGTAGATATAAGGGCAGCTGTAGAAGAGGATGCACTGTACATTACTTCAGAGGCAGGAAATCCCTCCATCACCAATGGTCAAAATCTATGGCAGCTGACCAGTTGGTCACTTGTAGTCCTCTATCATTTGGGGAGAAGGCAGCAGAAGAATGCAAAATGGAGTAACATCTGTCCCTTCCTCGAGGCACCCATGCTTAGGACCTCTGTAAGGCTCTCTTCCCCTCCACCCCTTTTCTTATGAGATCACTTCTTCAGTAATAACTCACTCTGGGACAGTGGGATGTTGGCAAGGTCCTTACTACTAAGAAATATCCAGGGAGTGGGAATATAACTCACTGTCTTCAGGAAAGCCATTTTTACATACTGTAGCAATGTAATTACTGTGACAGTCAATGCGATAGAGCTCTTTACTGGTGGTAACTCTGTTTAAATGAGGAGTAGCACTTTTTCCTTTGCAAATTAACATTGCAATATTTCCCTTCAGTTAGGGATGAATGAACTTGAGCAACCTCAAGTTCTCCATGCACTGAGTTTTTGGGGAGATGAGCTCCAATGCAAGTCTGAGCTCTCTCTTGGGCTACTGGACATACTAAACCAACAAGTTTAAATAAATTAATAATTGACTTGTTTTTTTGAATTGGTTGGAAAAGAGTCCCTCCCACACATCTAGGTACACCTCACATTTATATTGTTCACATTATACACTACTCTATAACATTTAATCACACAGACACTGTGGCCCTAGTCTTCACCATCTTGCTTGTTAATACATTTTGTAGACAGTGGTTTCCTGTGGTAATTCCCCTCCTGAGCTCTATGTTTAATACTTTAAACAGTTCCCAGGTTTCTGAAAGATCCCCCAAGAAATCATCTCTGTTTCCTTTTGCTTTCCACCACACACCAATGGAAAGACACATTTACCACATTGATCTTTGCATCATATAGTGTATTGCCTAGGTCAGCGGTTTCTTATGGTCTCACGTGTCCTGTAGTCAGTCCTCTGTAGTCAGTGAAGTATAATACTCTGTCGACTTTCAAACTGTTGGAAAATGCACTTTAAATGTGATGACTAATTTTGCATAAAGAAAAGACATGATCTAATGTAACAACCTGAAAGGATCTTGTGAAGAATAATTTCAGATGTCTGCATACATTGAAGCGTTAAGAAAAATGTACTTCAGTCATTTAATGTGCATACAAATTTTCAAGACTGGCTTCTAAAAATGTGACTACTCAACACATTATAACCTCTCAACTTGTAGTCTGAGTAATTCAGGTACGATTCTATTTCAGGTAGCAATAAAAGAAAGATGAACTGTTAATAGAAGTAAAAAGAACAGAGAAAACACTGTCCTCATAGTGGTGCAGTTTTGACCGCAGCAAGAAGAGAAGACCTGGCCTACTTTTTACTATATTAAAGTCTAACCTTGTATTTAGAATTTGCCAAGAGAATTTTAACTATAGTAAAGATTGATTCTTTCTCACTAACAGTCTGAGGAACTGGCATCTTTTTTGCTACTGCTTGTCATTTAAGATGATGAGATTGGCGTTCAGTTGCCTTAACACAGACACCTATTGCTAGTTTAGATCTTCAAGAGGTGTTCCCGCTTGCCTCTACCAGATGGATACAAGTCCCCCCTGGGTCCTGGGTTATACCTGCCAACACCCATAGATATCTCAGACACATGGAGGCACCCAGAATGGCACTGGATTTGTGTGCTGAGGCAACTGAAACCCATTTTAGCTGCTTTCAAAACTCTAATTTGAAATTACTTTTATGCATTTACAAAAGCTATTGATTTTTCCTGAATGGTTCAATATGAGCAGTCAGTTTATTGCTTCATATCTGGAAACTGTTACTTGTGCCTTGTAACTGATCTCTTAAGTTATATTATATTTTTCCTGCTTAATAACTTGAGACTAAACATTATTAAATTCACTGTAAACCAGAAGTGACATGCAATTTTGGGTTATGTTGGTTACGGTAAGAATTATCCAGCCAGCACTCAAAAACTACACAAAGTGTCATTGGTTCTTTGTTATATAATTTCTGTTTTGCCACCTATGTAAATGGTTCTGTTGGTTAGTTCCTAATAATCTAACTTACAAATATATAATTTTTAAAGAGCATAGACAATAAATGTGAATTAGACTAATATTCAGGTTCTACTATGTTGGCTGTTTGGGAAACATGACACCACAGCATGAATCATACGAATACCCAGCTCCATGCTAACTGCAAAATTCATAACCAATATAAAATTAAAAGTTGGCACTTGACACTGTTTTTAGGTTGCTTCAGCTAAATACTGCCTTTTTGCAAGTTTTTGCATTAATGAAATTAGAGCGCCTCATCTTTATGGGAAACAAACTTGGGAAGAATTGTGAACAGAGTAAAATGAAAATTCTCTTTTGAGAACTTTGTGTTCAGACAGTATGGAGATGGGTAGCAGTATAATATCTTAAGACAATTTTGAACAAATATTCAAATATTCCCCCAGCACACATTTACAATATTTGCAGCTAGTCATCCGTTCCCTACCAAATGTTGTGCTTTGGAAACCAAGCAACAAAGACTATGGTAGAGAGGCTAATTAATCATACATAAGTCTCATATTAGAGGATTTTTATTAGCCCTATAAGACCACAGTAACAGCTCCACCCTATGTACACAATAAGAATATGAAATGTCTACTGATTTTTTTAACTGATAGTACTGTTTTGTACTATAGGGAGGACACAGCCTGACCTTCTCAGAGACCATTTCCAGATACAGTGACCAAAACTGCAAACCCCTGAAGGGCTGTAATTTTTGTAGACAATACCATTTTCATTTTATTTCTTGTGAACTGTATAGCATGCACATACCCCATATTTTATTAAAGTACTACAGAAAAAAGAGAATAGTTATTGATGGGGATAAGGGAGTAATTCTGGCATTTCCATTTAATGCTTTTGGACTGTAGTTTGCTGGGCTACTGCATGCAGATTTTGCTGCACAGAAACACAGTCTTGGTACTTACTGTATTACTAATATCTGGATTATGAAATGATTCATTTTTGGAAGAGGTTATAAATGCACATGTCTAGACCTGCTATGAATTCTGTACTGTACTGCACAGCTTTTGTGTCCTTGAAGAGCTGGGGTGTATGAGTATCTGAAGTATATGAAATTTGAAGTCTTTATTAAGGTTGTTAGGCTTTTAGAGGAGAGCAAAATAGACATGCAGATCATCTCTCAAGCTGCAAGAGGAATTCATATGACAATGAGCAGGCTGAAGGAGGAAGTCAGCTTGGAATCTCTGCTCTTTTGAGAAGGTTTCAATTGCTTCAAGAAATAACTCAGTTCAGGTATATTTAGTGAGTAAATGTTACACTGTCTGAACCAGAATAGTTTAATGCCGGTCCATATTTTAATTGTTAGGAAGGAAGAGTTTGCACTGTGTTAGGTGGTGCTGTGTCCTTTCCAAGGCACATTTACTCCTATTTCTCCTCTTTTGGGAGTAAAACCAAGACCTTAACAACTAGGCTTGAGGAATGAGTCTACAAAGGATGAAAATCAGAAGATGAGTTAGGAAAATGTGAGGAAGAAAGGCGGTTGGGGAGTTAGTTCCATATTTTAGCTGCTCTTTGCTTGCTTACTTCTCTGTTGATTTGTTCTATACTTATTTAAACATTTTTTATTTTAAATTTTCCAAACTTAATTTGAGAAGGAAAGTCTATGGCACAGTGTCAATGGCAGGGTATTTCTGGGAAGGTTAAGTGAATTTACATGGAAAAATGCTTCCTCTTATAATGCAAATCAGAAAGAACATAGCAGAAAAAAAAATTGCTCCTGTTATATACTAATTATAAATGAGCTTTAGTGGAAAATTTATATGCTCATTTGAAAATGATCTCTGTTTTTTACCTTGGAGTGCTGAATGGTAATTAGAATAAAAGGTATTCCTGCAGTGGGGCCAAATGCACTACCAAGACTGTACTGCACAAGTCCCATGGTTTCCATAGTATGCAACCCCTAAGCATCAACTCATATTTTCCAATTAGGAGTGACTAATGTTTCTCTATGTGTGGCAAAAATATAATCAGTCATTTATCCCTGCTGGAAGCATAAGCCACCACTAAAGCTATAAGTTTTTTTTAAACATTGTAGGTCTTTGCTTTGGCTGAATATAGATCATGCTATTTTTTTATTTAAAAAAAAAAGTAATCATGAACTTTTTAGAATGAGGTATAGTATAGCATAAGGTTTAGCCTATGCAAAACTGTTGGCTGCTGTTTTGGAGACATACGAGAAAATAACTAATAATGCTCACTTAACTATACATAGCTTATCATGCACAACTTGCAGCATATGAGAAGGTTAAACCAAAGGCTGCCCCAGAGCTGCACTGGTTCCAGCACTGAGTGAGTGAGTCCCAGCTAAAATCTGTCACACAGTATCTGAGCTGAGTATCCAAGTATCTGAGATGTATCTGAGTATTTGCAGATGACACCAAACTGGGTGGGAGTGTTGATCTGCTGGAGGGTAGGATGGCCCTGCAGAGGGAGCTGGACAGGCTGGACCGATGGGCCAAGGCCAGTTTTATGAGGTTTAACAAGGCCAAGTGCTGGGTCCTGCACTTGGGTCACAACAACCCCATGCAACGCTACAGGCTTGGAGAAGAGTGGCTGGAAAGCTGCCTGGCTGAAAAGGACCTGGGGGTGTTGGTTGACAGCCGGCTGAACATGAGCCAGCAGTGTGCCCAGGTGGCCAAGAAGGTCAACAGCATCCTGGCTTGTATCAGGAAGAGGATAAACTGGGATTTTTTAGTCTGGAGAAGAGGAGGCTGAGGGGTGACCTTATTGCTCTCTACAACTACCTGAAAGGAGGTTGTAGTGAGGTGGGTGTTGGTCTCTTCTCCCAAGTAACTAGCAATAGGACGAGAGGAAATGGGCTCAAGCTGCACCAGGGGAGGTTTGGATTGGATATTAGGAAAAATTTCTTCACAGAAAGGGTAGTCAAGCATTGGAACAGGCTGCCCAGAGAGGTGGTGGAGTCACCATCCCTGGAGGTGTTCAAAAAATGGGTAGATGTGGCAGTTTGGGACATGGTTTAGTGGGCATGGTGGTGTTGGGTTGATGATTGGAATGGTGATCTTAGAGATCCTTTCCAATCTTAATGATTCCTAGTTTTTACTTTCATTATAAATAATCCAGTCACCAAGCCAGGAAACATGAAATTGCTGCTCTACCCTTAACTGGTTTAGTGGTGGACTTGGTAATGTTAGGTTAATGGTTGGCCTGGATGATCTTAAAGGTCTTTTCCAACCTAAATGATTCTATGATTCTATGAGTATTGAAGCAGTATTAACTCTTTCAAAGGACATTAACTGTGCTTCTGGAAGCAGAACAAATACCCTTTATGGCATTTTACATTCTGTAAGATTATTTAAACAATAGATTTGTACATAATTTACCCCTGGCATACTTCTGTCTTTCCGTCCCTATATGACTTTGATGAAGATCCCTAGATGGTCTTTCGTTCTGAGTCCCATGGTGGAAACGCCAATGTGTGACAGACTAGGTGTGAGAGTCATCCTTCTGGAGTGCATGGTGTTATACAATCATCATAATCATAAAACACATTCCTGACTATCAGATCTTAAACATGAAACAACTAATTGTGTAAGTTCAATAAAATGTTGTTTAGGCCATGGAAAATAAATGCAAGCACAGAAGGGAGGAAACAGATAGATATAAGGGCAGTAACCTGGACTTCCTCCAGGTTACGCAGGAATTAGAGCTGGAGACCTTCTTAGAAATGACAGACTCATAATCATTAAACGTACAAAATAGCTATTACATAATATGTCTGCATTAGGTACTGCTTTGCCACAAATGTTATTCCTCACAGAAGGTGTCATGTCTTATTTATTATCTCTTTTAATGGAAAATGCCAGAGGCATTTGCTAAGCTACTTTTTCCAGGATGTTAAACCTAGTTTTTCCTTTGTTGCAGTGTATTGGATTTCTTTTATACATCCCTGAGGCTGTTTCTTTTCCCATGACTTGCTCCTACTGGAGAATGCTAGTGCTTAGCCTCCTACAGCTCTTCCTTAGTTCAGCACCACAAAATTCTACATAGCTTGAATCTAAATGAGAACAGCCGTATTTCAGACATGTGGTATGGAGGTTGTGCACTTTCCCTGGCTGCCACTTCAAATGTTTCTGAGCACTCTGCTGTGCCTCTGTTTCCTCATCCATAAAATACAGATAAAAATAATGGTCTTTGGCTTAATTTTTTAAACCAAAAGACTCTAATACGTATTGGGGAAGAATGATCTATTTTTATATATATATATATTTTCTCAAAGTTCATTACTACATCTACCACATGCATGTGATACTTGGTAACCTCACCCCCACATATAATATTCCATGCTTAGATCTTACCTGTGACCTGTCTCATCTCTTTTCCAGTTCCTGCATGCATCCGACCCATCATCTATGCTCCTTATGGACTGAGCTGCTGCACTTTCCCATGATGATTCTCTACCTCTATTACCCTGAAAATATGCTTAGCTGCATCAAAATCCTTGCTTCTTTGCTTCTAGTGTTTGCAGTATTTCTTGGATTAGAATCCTCAGCAGAGCTAATTAATGCAGCCTATAATAATTTATTTATATGTGTAAATAATCAGAAAAATGTTAAATAAATGCTTAACGTTATGCAGTACAATGGGATTACTCCAAGTTCTTCAAGTTAAACATATGCCGGATATTGACATGACTGGGACCGTTGATTTAGACTAACACATGTTCATTAAGGAGCCAGCAAAACTCTCTTGAGCTGGATACTGTGTTGCCCCTGGAGGGTTGTGGGTTTTTTTCTATTCAGAAGGTGGTTTTTGACCCTCTGAGCAGTAAAGGTTGCAGCCTCTGCAAGTGAGTAGGAGGTTCCTTCTTGCCCTACTTTCACATGAAGAACAGTGTTTGTAAACTTGACAAGATTAATAACTCAGGCATTAGTAATAAAAGAGCTAAGGAATAACTAGAGTGAAGAAAAGGAGTAGTAGACGGTAATAAGAGAGGATCCGTAACACATTGGCTAAAATAAGATGTGGCTAAGCAACATGGCTTTTGCAACCTGGGTGATCTTTAAATGTCTCTGTGTCAACACTTAAGTCAATTGTCCTAGAAGAGGGAGCAGACTGGTGTCAGTGGAAGTCTGCTGCTGCATGCACTCACCCAGGACAGAATTTTGTCTACTGACAGCTTGCTTCACTTGTGGTTTATAAATGAACCCTCAAAGGACTGATGTTTGGAAACCCAGCTGAAAATTTATGTTTTGTCCAAAATCCTAAACCAGATGATACTTGATCAGTACTGCTGTTTGGAGCATTTCAGCGTGTAAGTAGCTGGCCAGTTTCTTATGCTGAGTGTCTGCTTTGGATTCAATAAACTACAATCCTCTTTTAATGTTTGGACAAATCATTCACCAGACTCATGGCAGGAGACTGTGATTAAAAATGCCATTCTACACAGCTCCAACAATCCATAAAATACATGGCTGAAGATAGAGTCTGATACATACCAGAGGCTGCAGGAAACAAAAATGTATTTGAGTCTCAGTGACATGAACTAAATTAGTGCTCTGAAGCCAAACACCTTTGCTGGATATAGTCTGATACCCGCTGATTCCAGTAATCGCAGTCACTCTGCTAAAATAAGCGAAAATGATCATTGTCACTGACAATCTGCTCTAAGACAGCAGCTTTTGCACACAAGCGGCTTGATACCTTGGCAGCATGTGCTAATGCCACAAGATGATATGCACTGTTTCTCTGGAGGCTTCAAGCAGGTAGCAGGCACCTGGCATGGCTTCTCTGTGCAACATCTGAAGGAAGCCATTTCCTTGCTTTCGTTCTATAGTGGACTACTTTATGGGTTTGGGTCATACTCTATATCATTTGGCTGTATGGCAGTTTGGATACCAGGATTTTGCTCTAAAATACAGTTCTTTGCCAGACCTTTCACAATTGTACACAATTTGCTTTAGTACAGAAAAACAGAAGGTTGAATGGGTTTTAGATGGCAATGTTGATAAAACACTGGAAGAGTGTTTTACCTTGTTAAAAGGAACCTTAGAGATATTCTATTCTTATTTTCAGTTTAACAGTTCAGGCTTTGGTTGGTATGTGCACTTGCATATCTTTGGAATACCACAGAAACTGATGAGATTTTTGGAGACAATGAATGTGTTCTAGCTCTGTAATTATCTCAGTTTGCTCAGGGAACAAGGCTAATAAAGGTAATACTTATATTTATCCAGCAGTATGCCAGGAGGAAAAGAAAAGCCCACGTGCAATGCACCAGATGTGCACAACTGTCCGTACACAGCTGTGAATAAATCTTTAAGACAGGCTGCAGCACTTATTCTTCATGCCTTACAATGAGCTTGAGAAGAGTGACTTCAAGGCACTGTGCACAGCAGAACTGGAAGAGAGATGAATTTATAAGTTATCCTCAGCCTGATATACCTGTGTGACTGCTCATCCTCCCTGAGCTCTTTGGCTGTCCCCACACTTGGTCCCAGAGGTGATGCTGCTGCCTAATCTGCAGGACACTCTGCCAGCTGCTTCCTCCTGAGGACATCCCTTTCTCATGCTATTCATGGGGTTTCTGAATAATGTCATTTACGACTACATAGCTGTTTAATAGCAAATAATCTACTGTTAAATAATTGTTAAAGTTTTTAATGGTGTTTGCTTGGGGAGGGAGAAGAGTCTTTATAAACACTGTGGGTACAAGGGTTCACTTGCCGTTGAGGTACCACAGCTGTATCACTGACAGCTAGCAGGAACTGCCACCATGTTCTGTTGATAAGACCAGACTAAATACCTGTTGCCTTATCCTCCTCTTACTAGCATGATTATCTGTAATATATTTTCTTTTTATCCCAAAGATTATATGCTGTCTAGACTTTCTTTGTATTAGTTTTTTGTAAAACAGAATGCACAGCGGAGAATTTATTCTGGAAGAAAGTTCTTAAATATTGATAGAATGCAAGCAGCAAGTAACACCTTTTTTACTGACTTTGCTTTTCATTGTTCAAGATAAGAATGCTACATTTTCTTGGTGTGATTTAAAAGAAGAAAGAGGAGGTTTTTTTGCATGTCAGCTTTTTTTAACATTTAATATGGAATTAGAGTAGATGTTCGTATAGAAATAACTACCCTAAAATATGTACTGTTATTCACCATGTATTTGTCCTCCTTGATGTTAAAAGCTATGAATATATAAAGCAGTCAAGATGGATCCTACTTATTGCACAATTTCACATATACAAATCTGTACAATTCAAGATCTACTACAAGCAGCTGACACCTGGTAAGAGTAAATCTCCAATGTAGGACTGTGTGTGCTCACCTGCACGCATAACTTCTGTAAAACTTCATGCTGAATCTTACAGTTCCACAGAGATTTTTTCAATGTGATAATGAAATGCTTGATGAAATGCTTGAGAAGGATTTGCTCTTGCTGACAAAGACCAGAGTTGCATACATTAAAATGGTTAAAAAAATAGTCTTAAGTCTCCAAGTTAAGCACTAAAGTTGAGTAAAGTTCAGAAAAATTTACCTAGCAGTGGTAATGCTGGGTATTTACAAATACATTGGTGACATTTTTAACACCATTGTGAAATGCTACCACTTCATGTAGAGAGAAGCAGCTATTTTGGGCCCTGTTTCTATTCCATCTCTCTGCTTTGTTTGTGGTCAGGGAATGGGAACTGACAACTTGTGATGCATCTTCAGCCCACATTGTTTTTTCACATAGTCCATATCCAGCGACAATTTTTCTGCAGCTTTAATGGATAACATTCAGTTATGCATTAATTTTAACAAATGCGCTTGAAAGATCTGTTCAAATAGCAGTAAAAAGACTCCTCATCCATGGTATAGCTAGTTATTAGTGACTGTTTATGGTGTCTCAGGGCTTGCTAGCCAAAGAAACTGCATACAGTACCCTAGGCACTGGATAAACACAAGTGTTGTAGTATAAAATCCATACTTAAACCAGTGTAACTATTAATCAGCTTGAATAGGCTTACCCAGAATAAGGCCTTACAGTTAAGGCTATAGTGTTGCTTATGAGTCAAAACACATCAAAGTAATGGTACAATAAAGTGGCCTCAGCCTTTAAAAGTGCATATATATCTGGTTAAGATAATTTACAGCAGAGGATTATCTTCCCTCTCCAGGAAAAGTTTGTAGACAGGGCTGGAGGCAGGGCTGGGGGCAGGAGCTGTACCAGGAGATGCTTAGACTACCTTGCCTGAGTGCTCTTCTACCACTTCGTGTTTGTACCTGCTAAAAGTCTGCACCTTTTGGATAACAGCTTTATCTCAGTGTCCGGGAAGGAGCGTGGATATGCTCTATGTAGTGGCTTGCTTGTAATCTTCTTCGCCTTATACTGTTGTACAATGGCATTACGCCATGCTGACATCAAACATTTTTGATGGAATGTAGTTTAAAAAGACGGTAGACATAGTTCTGGACATAAAAATGAGATTTTTAAGCATAGAATGCATATGAAGTGCATAAAAATTCATTTCTATCACTAACAATGTCTGAGAATATGGTTTAGGAAACTCCTGTGTGACAGCCACAGAAAAAGTGTGTTTGCAATGAATTTTGTATTAATTTTCATAAGAAACATGATGAAATAGAAATGGAAAGCTACATTTGCCAGCCAGCTTCCAGAGGCATTGCATTTTGTTGCTCTTTAGGAAACGTGTGGGAGGGAGGCATTTTCAAGGAGCTTAGAGCATAGCACTCGGCACTCATATTAATAATGAAGTGTTTAAAGGCAGACAAGCATTTAATGGGGTGATTGTTTCAGCTAGCTCTGCTTCTGTATTTGAAGAATTCAGTTGCATCAGGGACATCCTGGCTTCCTCAAGCCCAGTGAAGCTATTTCCTGGGTCGTCTGTACTAGGAGGCTTAAACTAGCAAAGAGCGATACTGCTACACCCTCCTGAGCTCCTTAAGGTTTCACGGTTGTAGGCAAAGTGCCTTACAGCTCTCCTACAGCCTTTAAGCATTTTTATGCACATAAAATTTGAAGTTCCGAGGTGCTAAATTGGCTGAGCTCTAAGCCAGTTTACTTCTACAAGCATAATAGTTTAAGGGGTTGAACGTAGTCAGAGGTTTCTGTTGAGGACAAAGTGCCTGCAAAGCGTCTGTGGCTGGCAGATTTCCCATGCTTTGGTCTAGCTTTTGCTGGCCATGTCCCATAGAATGACATAACTGCAAAGGCGATGTTGCTTCACCAGCAGGGACAAAAATATGTTTGTCTGAAGACTATTGTACTTTTAATTTGTTTTAGAGCTCACTTCTGTAGACATCTGCTGTCTATGTATGAATGTGGGTATCTAAACAGCTTTCCTTTCTGAGCCAGGGGTCAGGGCTAAAACCCCCACAATTTTGCTTCTGAAAAGTATGGTAATGTTGAGTTTGTTGTGACTTGAAAAAGATGTGTTTTAAACAGCTGGAGCTATGGAATAAATTATTCCTCTCAGTCACCTCAATATTTTTTCACTCAGAAATTTACAAATGGCAGTTTGGTAGCCAGCAGTGCAGAAGGAGGACGATGGGCTTTCTGAGTAGCAGAATGAATATTGAGCCTGAGATCTGGAAGCCAATGATATTATTTCTAAGCTTATTACCATCAACTTCATGATCAAAGAGAATAAATATTGTGCAGATGAAGCCCAGCTAACAACTCTTTCCTCCCATGTGCACAGAAAAGAGGAGAATCCAGGTTCTTCTTTGTGATGGCACTGGCAATGCAGCATCAAGAGAAGCACAAGCAAAGGGTGGGGTTCTTTTGTGTTTGTTTTTTTTGTTTTGTTTGTTTTTTAGTTAGTGTGGTGGTTTGACCCTGGCTGGATGCCAAGTGCCCACCAAAGCCACTCTATCACCCCCCTTCTCAACTGGACGGGGGAGAAAAAATGTAATGAAAAAGCTCATGCGTTGAGATGAGGACAGGGAGATCACTCAGCAATTACTGTCACGGACAAAACAGACTCAACTTGGGGAAAATCAGTTTAATTTACTACCAATCAAAACTGAGTAGGAGAGAGGAGTGAGAACATGTGTAGGGTAATGAGAAATAAAACCAAATATTAACACACCTTCCCTCCACTCCTTCCCTTCTTCCCGGGCTCAACTTCATTCCTGATTTTTCTCTACCTCCTCCCAACGAGTGGCACAGGTGGATGCGGAGTGGGGGTTGTGGTCAGTTCATCACATGTTGTCTCTGCTGCTCCTTCCTCCTCAGGGGAGGACTCCTCACACTCTTTCCCTGCTCCAGCGTGGGGTCCCTCCCACAGGAGACAGTCCTCCATGAACTTCTCCAATGTAGGCCCTTCCCACAGGCTACAGTTCTTCATGAACTGCTCCAGCGTGGGTTCCTTCCATGGGGTGTGGTCCTTCAGGAGCAGACTGCTCCAGCGTGGGTCCCCCATGAGGTCACAAGCCCTGCCAGCAAACCTGCTCCAGCCTGGGTTCCTCTCTCCCCATGGGTCCACAGGTCCTGCCAGGAGCCTGCTCCAGCGCAGGCTTCCCATGGGGTCACAGCCTCCTTCAAGCACATCCTCCTGCTCCGGCGTGGGGTGGTCCATGGGCTGCAGGTGGATATCTGCTCCCCCGTGGACCTCCATGGGTTGCAGGGGGACAGCCTGCCTCACCATGGTCTTCACCACAGGCTGCAGGGGAATCTCTGCTCTGGTACCTGGAGAACCTCCTCCTCCTCCTTCTTCACTGACCTTGGTGTCTGCATAGTCATCCCTTTCACATAGTCTCACTCCTCACTCCAGCTGCAGTTTGTGTCCTGGTGTCTTTTTTAATTGTTTTTCCCCTTCTTAAATATGTTATCCCACAGATGCTACCACTGTCACTGATTTGCTTGGCCTTGGCCAGCGGCAGGTCCATCTTGGAGCTGGCTGGCACTGGCTCTGTCAGACATAGGGGAAGCTTTCTAGCAGCTTCTCACAGAAGCAACCCCTGTAGCACCCCTGGAACACTAAGAGAGAAGACAGTTGTTGATCCCTTATATTCTTCTTCTTCCCTATCAGTGGTGGTATTTCGATGGCATTGGTGTGTCATCTAAAATTGGGATATCTCAACGGGACTAAACTACACATCTGCTAGCACTGCAGCAGTCTAAGTGAGTTGATACAGTGGAAGATAATTGCTCCTGTGTATTTAAATGTAGACATTTATATGTGCTGTTCCTCCTTCCAAAAGGTGCATGCAATGGACTTGAACTTGGAACTTGTCCATCTCATGATGTGAGTGAGAGCTTTTCCCTTGTTTAGGGTGTGGTAATTTTTGCTTTCTTCTCTGCAGCACCTACTCCTGCTCTGTAGTTAGAAGTCACAGTTGCACAGGCAGCATGGGCTCTGGTTCTCTGATAAGCAGGAATTGCAGTATGTATAACCATGAGCTGTGTCCCCTGCCCCCTTGACCCCTACCTCTCAGAAGCAGCTCTCTGTATTTGTGTTGAACGTTTTGTCCATTTGTTCAGCAAAGAACCACTGCTTTATCTCAAGTGATCAGCCTTGCAGATGGGTGAGAAAATACTCACAGCAGAAATGTTACAGTCAAGTTAATTGGTTTGGCAATTGGAAAAGGGTGAAGACGTGGGCACCCTTCACTAAATTATTAGAGGAAGATTTCTGCTTAAGAGAATTATTGCTAATAGTGTTTCTGAAGTGTTGATTTACTTATGTGTTGTTATAACGTATTCCAGGAATAGTTAAGTTCCTATCTCCCAAAAAAGCAAAAAAGGATGGTGCCAGAGTCAACCCATGAATCATAAAGTAGGCATAATTATTTTGCATGGAATAATTCAACTTGTCCATGCAATATGAATATATAGATATTTTGAAAATATTCAGAATCCAGGTCTAGGTCTGTGTTTTGCATTAGTCGGCTCATATTTCTAAAAAGTTAACCCCAGAGACTATTTCCACTGTGCTTCAGGGATTAAATATATACATGGGAATTCTGCACTTCTAAAAGTGTCATATTTCAACATTTCTGTTCTCTGTTAAAGAATTCATCTTCTTAAGGCAGGTAAATTTTAAAGGACAAACAGAAGGTCTGTGATGGTGCTACTGAGTTCTATTTCCAGGTGTGCCGCTACCTGATTTTGAGGTCTTATGCAAATAATACTATGGTCCATCTCACTCATTTTCCAACATTTTGGCCATAGAGTTTTAGTCAAATGGTAGTTAGTATTCATAGCAATACTTTTCCACCACCTCATCTCAAACACGGGTGCTATTCTCAGCTTGTCAAAATACCAGTAAAAAGAATGAGGGAAAGATTAATAAAGTTCAACTTCTAGAGTCAACCTAAGATGCAATTAGCATATTTTTCTAAGGAAAATATTGCAAAGTAAGCAAATGACCTTCCAATTAAGAAATACACTTGCCCTTTTAATTGTGTTAATTGTTTCCAGCTAATAGTCAGGGAAGACATGTCGGATGTCTGCGTCATGAGTTTCTGGTTAGTAAATGAAGAATCCTTGTCAATTTATTAGCAAAATAATGTTTATTATTGGAAAAAGGGAGAGACAATTGCCAGCACCTCAGAAAAAAAGATTCATGAGAATTATAACTCTATTTTTATATATATATATATTTTTACTGTATGATTGCTTTTGCCCCTACTGAATTTTAAGAATTGCTTACATTTTTAATGTAATAGTTACAGAAGATGATCTGTCTCATTTTAATTGCTTATCTAGTTAGGTGAAATGTTCAAGCTTATAGTACTTGATTTCTGTCAAACATGGACAGTTCTCAAGTGTCAAGGAAAATAACACCTCCTGAAATGGTAATCCAAATTTATTACTCCTGAGTGTGACTGAAAAATAAAATAGAAACTTCAAGTATTTAAGAGTTTTAGACTATATTCCATATCACAACATTTTTGAAGCTATAAATAAATGCTAGATCAATTTGTTCTTTGCATTGGATGTGATATTTTTAATAGAAAATTGTAAATATACCCAAAGGGAAGGTTGCAACTCCTAAGTGTATGGCCAAAAGAAAAACAAATCAAGAGTTGTTTTAACAAAGAACAGGATACATTACTTCTAATTAAAGCATCAGATACCAGTTTGGCAGAGACGTAAACTTTACTTCAAAAGGAAACATAGAATCATAGAATCATTTAGGTTGGAAAAGACCTTTAAGATCATCCAGGCCAACCATTAACCCACACTACCAAGTCTACTCTAAACCAATCAAGGGTAGACTAGACTAAACCATGTCCTGAAGTGCCACATCTACCCGTTTTTTGAACACCTCCAGGGATGGTGACTCCACCACCTCTCTGGGCAGCCTCTTCCAGTTCTTGACCACCCTTTCCGTAAAGAAATTGTTCCTAATTTCCAACCTAAACCTCCCCTGGTGCAGCTTGAGCCCATTTCCTCTCGTCCTATTGCTAGTTACTTGGGAGAAGAGACCAACACCCACCTCACTACAACCTCCTTTCAGGTAGTTGTAGAGAGCGATAAGGTCTCCCCTCAGCCTCCTCTTCTCCAGGCTAAACAACCCCAGTTCCCTCAGCCGCTCCTCATAAGACCTGTGCTCCAGACCCTTCACCAGCTTCATTGCCTTCTCTGGACACGCTCCAGCACCTCAATGTCTTTCTTGTAGTGAGGGGCCCAAAACTGGACACAGTATTCCAGGTGCGGCCTCACCAGCGCCGAGTACAGGGGCACAATCACCTCCCTGCTCCTGCTGGAGCATCTTTGTAAAAAGCTTTTGTGATTGAGAAGAAGTTTTTGTATAACATGAATGGCTTTTAAATGAAGCATAGCAAAGAGAATAATAGTGTGGAGTTGAAATGTATGGTATCAGACCTTTAAATTAACTCATAAAAGTAGCTTTTCTACCTTTCCTTCCTAAATTTCTTGGTAATAGCAATATGAAAACAAATCAATTACAGTAAAGCTACTCTTACAACTTCTAATGTTGACATTCTTCAGATGTTAATGAGAACAGTGATGATTTGAAGGCAATTTTAAAAGAGAAAGGATACCTAATATTAAAGGTGGTTAACTCTGGTGCCATCCAGACCACGGTGTTTCTTTTGTCTCAGTCCCATGGATGCATTGGCTCCCTGTGCCCAGGTCCAGCAAACAGCAAGGCTGAACAGGTGTTCCCAGTATGCACACACAGACACATATACACTCACAGAGGACCTCACAGACCAGCAGAGACAGCACAGTGTCTTTATCAGCCCCCAGACCTATGTGGACATGACCAACACGGACGGCATTGTACTCTCCCTCCCCTCCATCTGACCATGATTGAAGCTTGCTAGTGGTACATGCACACACCCTCACTCTCTGGATTTACAGGCACACACACATTCACGGACTCAAGTCCATCTGATATCACTGCCCAGATCCCAGGCCTTTCCCCTGTCACCAGCTTAGACCTTGGGTCTTTTTAAGGGTTGGTTTCCTCCTGCTGTGCCTAGTCCAACCTGAAAGTTTTCTAGCAAACATGTACACAAATACACACACAGAGAAGACAGGGCAAGGTCACACAGAAAATAGGAAGAGGATTTAATAGGAAGCTAGTAGAGATGGCACTGATCAGGTGCAGGGCTTAGCCGGACAAGATTACTGGTCAGCATCTTGCTTATGTGTGACTGGACATGTTTGCTGCCCCTTCAGTTCATCCTCCCACACTTGTTCTTCCCTGATATACCTTGATCCCTCTGTTTTCCTGCCTTTGCCCCTTCCCGTAAACATCCCATATTAAGTTTCAGAGATTCCCATAGCCCCTTAAAACATCCCGTAAGAAATTTTACACAGTCCCAAGTACCCCATGAGTTTGCTTTCACAGTAACCTTGCTTCCACTCTCCTTATCACCTATGAATTTGTGCTGAATGTCTCCACAGCTGGCCTTGGCGATGCTTCCCTGGGCCATCAGCTGATGACTTGAGAGGTGCCGTCCTTGAGACTGTCTCTTTTGTCTACTGACCATTGCAGTTTGCATGTCTGTGTGTTTAATTTTCCCATTTTCTGTCTTTGCCTTTTATATTGAACAGCTGTTCACCGGATAGATATCTTTACGAATCAGGTAACCTTATATTCCACATCTCCTTCCACACAAATGCCAACAGAGCTTCAAAATGAAGCAAGCACCCGACCTCTGTTATTTGTGTTAATGTGACAGACAGAGCTGGGGCTTCACCATCTCTGATGAGATAGAGTTTCCAAAAGCAATCTTCCACCCTGCCCCTTAATGCATTTAATGAAATACTGAAATTCTGCTGTAATCCAAGCAACTAACAGCTCATCCTCTTCTATGCCAAACTGTTTTGACAGTGAATTCCTAGAAAGGTGACAAAATCTAACCTTCACCAGTAGAAAGAAATCTAATGTGAATTAAAATTTGTTAATATCTCTGTGACAGTTTCAGAAGTGCCCTTTAGATGATTTACCTGTAAACGAGGCATAAAACTGTCTTGATTTAGATAAAGCTTAGTTATGATTATTTCTACTTGCCAGATGGGGTTCACCAATAACTCCTGTCCATGTATAGAAGATGTTAGTAATATATGATGGAGTGGAACAGGGCTTGCTGCTATCTTGATGGGATGAAGTTAATTTCTTTTCCTAGTTTATTTAGAGTCTCAAACATGGTAGGCCACCCTCAGAAGCATGGTCCCTGTTAGCAAGTCTCTGCAGAAGGGCATAAGGAATAATCTACAGCTAAAATGATGTTTTCCTTTGAGTAAAATACTCATAATTAGGAACGGTTGTTACTTAACATGTTCTTAATTATGGCATTTCCCAGGGTTTTCTACATTGCCAAAATGGTACTGAAAAAGTTAAGATTTGTTTCTCAACAGATTAAAACCCCCAACCCTTTTACTTCCTAGGGAGATAAAACTTTATTATCAGGGTATTTTCCAGACAATTTTATTTTCCATACTCATTTAAAGAGGATAAAAATTGTTATGACTTTAAAATTAATTTAAATAATGAAGAAAGCAGGTGAGGTTTAAATAAAATTGGTTTCAGTAAAGACAACAATGAGAGACTGTACTTTGTCAAGTTCAGAAAACACTTGCATATTCTGATTTCCAGACAGACATTAAGGACTTGTGTGCAAGGAAGAAATAAAAATGGGTTGGAGTGAGATAAATGTTGGATAAACAAAATTAATGTGGACTTTGGGCTAGAGAGGTTGAAATAAAAGTTAGACAGAGGTTACGCATGACTGGAGTTAGCAGTTAATGCAAAGAGTCCATCAAAGTACAAAGCCTGAGTTAGGAGTATTAGAAGACAGACTATATGGAGCAGCTACAAAACACCATTTTTGTGAACAATGGCATTAAGAAAACACAGTTCCTGTGGATATATGGCCTTTATCCTCTCTTTACATGCTGTTGTCCCCTTGTCCCTGCTCCCCTGCCCTTGAATGGGAATGCCTCTGCCTTCTTGCAATTCACCCAGGTCCCCTACCAGGTCCCTTACCTCTTCTGCAGCTTCCTCTGTTCTCTTATTACCAGCTAAGCAAGAGGACCCCCAGGCTGTGGGTGCTTCCAGGTTGCACTTGTACTGCTCAGCTGGTCAGTGCATATATGATGAGTTGCCACCAGGGCAAAGAAAATAGATAATTATTGATTTTGGGTGGCAAAATTTATGTTAGATGAGGCACTAATTTGTGCCACTCTCCTCTATTCAACTGCCTATGCTCATGACAATATTTCCTTTGAGACTGTAATCGTCTGGCAGGTTTGTTGAAATTGGCTAATGACTTCAGCAACTATGGGGAAGGATACTGAGAGGCTTACAGAGAACAGGGCAAGCAGATGCTATTTTTGCTTCCTTGAGAAGCTTAGCTAAAAGCATAAAACTGTTTTAAAGAAAATTCGATATGCAGCATATGATTGACTGATTTTTTGTATCTTGAGGGTGGTGATATTGCAAAGCCTTGAGAGTTCAGGAAATATAGCCAGAAATAGGGTTTTCCTTTTCCCATCTGTGCCAGTAGAAAGGAAGGTTTAGCGTGCAAGTCCCCAGCTGAGAATGCAAAAAACCTGCATGCCAGGGTAAAGTCCCCTAGAGCAGGCAAATCATAGCTGTAATATAGTACATAGCAGCTGCACTGCACCAGTCTGGCTGAGGACACTGGAGAAAGAGAAGAGAGGGAGGGGAGGAAGCATTTATGCAGAACAAAGTACAGATTACAGTAATATATGGTAACAATGTCAGCTTACTGAATAATTTTCTAACAAAACCACAAAGTACAGTACAGCAGCTTTGGTGTGGTCACTGTCTCCCCCATGCCTTTCCCCCCATTTTCCTGTTAATTTCAATTCCATAAAGACTCCAACACTTGCCAAGGGAAATTTGGCTCCAAACCATCACACTGTTTGCTAGCTTCCTGCCAGGCTATTGCTGTCTGAAGGAGGAATGCCACCAAGACTGCGGGGGACACCTACACTCCTGTGGTACTTCATGTAATCTTATTTATTCTCAGAGCAGTGTAGGAAGCCTTAATGGTTTTTCCAGTCTCTCCCAACAGACTAGAGCATGTTGTATTTATTGTCCATTTGTCCAGTGAGCTCTCCCATGCAAAGCATAATGGCCCTGAGCAAAGGGATAAAAAATTGTTGGATGCCAGCTAGCAATTTCTGTAGCAGAATTACATTTACCACAGGGTGGAGTAGTTTCTTACTTTAAGAGTAAGGAGGTTGGTGGAAATGTGTGTGTGTGTGTGCGTGTGCGTGCTGAGAGTTCCCATTCATTCTGCTTCAGTATATAGTGTTTGGCTTCCCAGGTATGAATACCAGACTCCTCCATGAACATAAATGCTGGCACTGTTCTTTTTGGAGTTGTGCATGAAGTTTGAAGGCCCTAATAGTTTCATCTATTGCACCGAATTTTACCTTTTTATCTGCAATTATAAAATACTTTGAGACATATCCTTGGTGCACTTGAGCTGCAAGCAAGGTTCAGGTTCACAACTCTGATTTAATGCAAGCTGTTGTACACTTGCAGGTGGCAACATTTGGAGAGTCATGCAGTCTGACTTTTGAAGACTGATCATATCTACTGTGCATTTGAACATTACAGAGGCTTGAACTAAAAACTCTTATGTCCTGCTTTACATTAGACACTGAACTTTCTCGGAATTTGCTAACATCTCACCTTTGCTCAATACGTCTTCCATGGCCATGGCCATACATGTGGGTGATTTAGGAGATGGAAATGGTCCTTTGAACTTCAACTCAGCAACCCACAGTTGCTATTTACAGTACTTTATTTAAACTATCTAGACACTAGTTGGCTGTTTTATACTATACCTTTCAAAAATAGACATATTTGGTGCTTTCGTTTTGCCAGTGACTAGCAAGGGAGACTGCCAGAGAGTAAAGGCATAACTTAAAAGTTTTGAAGAGGCCATGCCTGCTTGCAAAATAAAAATAACAAGACATCTCACCAGACTGGTGGAATATTGCTTTCCAGGCCTTAAGTCCAGTACATTTCATTTGACTGTGCATTTCCAGCCCATTTTAGCAGCTATCCTCCCCCTGATGCTCTGTTTCTCTCTGGTAACTGAGATTTCAACATACCAATTTTCCTATTATACCAGGAGAGATGGTAAGTTATTTTTTGTAGTTTTCTGCACTGTTTTCCCCATACAAGCTTCTCTCCCTAAAAGAAGAAATTATCACCCAGTCCACTTTGTTTATTTTAGGCTGTATAAAAATAAAAAGATTCAAATGAGGAAGAAAGAGTTTAACAAAGCAAACTGGTTTTGTGAAGCACTGGATAATTGAAATACCATTGAAAAACACACTGCACAGAAGTCACTGTGCTAGCCATATCTTTAAGCTGCTGATATGCTTTTTTCTAACTCCTAAATACTTTGAACTTTAATTTCCCACCATCCAATGTGTGATTTGATGCTTGTCTACTGTAGGTATCTGCATGTACCGCTATATAGGTTACATACATTTTACATGCTTATATGGACTTTGTGTGAAGGCAATCTGGGTGTATTTTCTTCTACTGCAGAAATTGCCTGTAGGAGTCTTACAGTTTTGAATATCTCTTGTTCAGGGCCATTCAGGCCATCATCCAGGATGTGGAAACCCATCGACTGAGTGACCTGGTATATATAGCCCTGATTTTGTAGGTTTTCTGATTCTGCTACAAGCCATGTGACATCTCAGGTAGTGTCTTGGAGGCAGTCTGAGAGTGGTTTAGTCTTATAAACATCTTATAAACACAACACAACAGTGTTTTACCTCAATTCCTGTATCCTAGTTATTTCTAAGTTTTTTTCTATCTATTCTTCTCAATTAAATATTGCACTAAAGTTTAAATTTTGATACAGTTATACCTTGGATAGTGGATTTTTAGTTAAAAAATACAGGAAGAAAAATAATTACAACATTTTTTTAGCAAGGCTTAAGCATCCATAATAGTCTATGACAACTGCACTCATTTAATTCATTGGAGTGTGCCAAGTTGAAAAATAATTAAAAAGTATGTAAACTGAAAAGCAGCTTTGAACAAGTCAGAACAAATACTAGAAGAGACCTGAAAATTTAGTCCTAAATTTTTGAACAAAAGTAAATACTTCTCAAGAGTTTGAAATATGAAACAAAATAAAAATTAACTTGTCTTCTGCTTGATAGGGCTGTGCAGGGGAGTGAGAGTGTTTATGTCCGTTTTGTTTTACAGTGGTATGGTAGAGCAGTGGAAAAGGGATCTCTATTGAGCACAGATAGACTCTATCATTCACATACTATATTGCAGTGCTGTGTTAAAGATGCCCAAGCTGGCTCTGAGAACCTGGTATGTGCACTCAGCACAGCACAGAGATGCTGCTGCGGGTCCCATCATCTGCATTACCAGATCAGTGCAGCTTTCCACCTTGCTGAGAAGCAGAAGTTTTACCTCACCACAGAGACATCTATACAGGCTCTGGTTTGAGAGCAAATGTGGATATTTCTGCTTGTGGCAAACTCTGTGGAAAACCTATGTTTATCCAGGAACAGGCTTGCTGACGGCTTGATTGCCTGGGAGTCTGGCTCTCAGAGAGGACCTCTCACCTTGTTCAAGTTGCATCACAGGAGACAATATATTCTGAGCCGTGTGGCTGGGAGGGTGGCGAGACCACTCAACAGGAGCTCAAATTAGGGCATTTTGGCAGCCTGGTGTGATGCTTTGGCTCTGAAAACAGGTTGAGGTTGGGATGGGGTGGAGCCTTCTCAGATCCAAAAATGTTTCCCTGGGAGGGAAACCTGTGACAGCTAATACATGAAATACAGATACTGCAACAGGAATGTGTCTCTGGATCAAAGTGTGACACTGAACAAACCAAACCCACTATGAAAGACAATGCTACAACAGCTTCTTCTATCTTCTGCACAGGAAGATCTTGTTGCAGAGAGAAAGCAGACTAAGCTTTCTGATTCCTAACTAGGTTCACACAAAGGATAGGGGAAGTGTCTAGCAGAGGTGGATGAAAATTGTCTTGCTCTGCTAAAAGGCTAGCACAGAGTACTTTATTCAGGTGAAACTGGAGACCACACTGTGATGCTGAGAAGAAATAACTTCCGAGTGAAATTCTGCCTGCATAAAAGAAGTGCCAGGGTCTTGCTGGACTTTGCTCTTACTACCGATTATATATGAATGGTACTTATACCTGTAGGATGGACAAGGGGATAAGACCTATAAGATCTATAAGACCTATCTATAAGATAGACAGAAAAAAAATCAATAATATGAAACCAGAAACTACTACAGTTATGTTTTCTTCAGTGAGGGTATTTCTCTGGTGAGAACTGAAAGTTCAGACTATGGGCAGCAGCATAAGATAACACTGATTGTAGATTATTATCTTGACTTTACACTGAGATGTCTTTTGGCTTTGTCCTGGTTTCGGCTGGGATAGAGTTAATTTTCTTCCTAGTAGCTGGCATAGTGCTGTCTTTTGGATTTAGTAGGAGAAGAATGTTGATAACACACTGAGGTTTTTAGTTGTTGCTGAGTACTGCTTATGCTAGTCAAGGACTTTTTCAGCTTCCCATGCTCTGCCAGGCGCACAAGAAACTGGGAGGGGGCACAGCCAGAATAGTTGATCCAAACTGACCAAAGGGCTATTCCATACCATATCACGTCATGCTCAGTATATAAACTGGGCGGGGGGTGGCCAGGGAGCCGCGATTGCTGCTCGGGAACTGTCTGGGTATCGGTCGGCGGGTGGTGAGCAATTGCATTGTGCATCACTTGCTTCGTATATCATTATTATTATTATCATTATTATACTGTTACAATTATCATTACTATTTTACTTTATTTCAATTATTAAACTGTTCTTATCTCAACCCAGGAGTGTTTCTCACTCTTACTCCTCCAATTCTCTCCCCCATCCCATCGGGGTAGGGGGAGTGAGCGAGTGGCTGTGTGGTGCTTAGTTGCTGGCTGGAGCTAAACCACGACAGGCTTTAGTTAAAAAAAAAAGGCACAAGTTTCCTGCGTCTTTCAAAATCTAAAATTCTTCCAATTACAATTATCCCAGTCTGTGGCTCAGATGTGCCTCTAAGTGCAATCATGGAACCACAAACAGAATCATAGAATCATAGAATCATTTAGGTTGGAAAAGACCTTTAAGATCATCCAGGCCAACCATTAACCTACACTACCAAGTCCACACTAAACCAATCAAGGGTAGACCAGACTAAACCATGTCCCAAAGTGCCACATCTACCCGTTTTTTGAACACCTCCAGGGATGGTGACTCCACCACCTCTCTGGGCAGCCTCTTCCAGTTCTTGACCACCCTTTCTGTAAAGAAATTGTTCCTAATTTCCAAGCTAAACCTCCCCTGGCACAGCTTGAGCCCATTTCCTGTCGTCCTATTGCTAACTACGTGGGAGAAGAGACCAACACCCACCTTGCTACAACCTCCTTTCAGGTAGTTGTAGAGAGCGATAAGGTCTCCCCTCAGCCTCCTCTTCTCTAGGCTAAACAACCCCAGTTCCCTCAGCTGCTCCTCATAAGGCCCGTGCTCCAGACCCTTCACCAGCTTCGTTGCCCGCCTCTGAACACGCTCCAGCACCTCAATGTCTTTCTTGTAGTGAGGGGCCCAAAACTGGACACAGTATTCCAGGTGCGGCCTCACCAGCACCGAGTACAGGGGCACAATCACCTCCCTGCTCCTGCTGGCCACAGCATTCCTGATACAAGCCAGGATGCTGTTGGCCTTCT